>NC_051178.1:153926649-153958704 GCF_013339695.2 Rhipicephalus sanguineus | reverse complement strand
TCACCAATTTTGTCTGGTGTAGCTGTGCTGGCACCCGTATGTGGACCACCAAGTCACCGCCCAAATTTTTCACCAGATTTTCCCAATCTGGTGCCGAATTTCACCATATGGCAACGCTGGGCGAAACCCAGCGGCACAAAGCGAAAGTTAGGGTAAGAAATATTTAATGTGCTAAAATACACAAGCAGGTCGATGCTGGCGCAAATACGCACATTGGATTGATTACGGAACGCCCAATCTTGCTGCTCACATGAAAAAATTATTGTGATTATGTGGTTCCGGCTGTTTGTCAAATTGAGTGTATTATTTAGCTCATGTATATATCTGTGTTTAAGTAGTACACTGCTAGTTTAAACTCGGCAGCTGTTTGTAAACACGAACGTTTCAGGAGTAAACAAAGAGCACGAAGAAAAAAGAAACGAAGTCAACACCGTGGATAAGAATTTACTTGTCACGTGCTCAAGCATTCACTTTTTTTGTAGACGCGATTGAGGATGTCGTGGTTTTTTTGCTTTTATTGCGATAGCAATTATATATGGACAGTCTCGCCCGGTTTTTGCCGTTGCCGTTGCCGTCATGTCCTTCCGGTATGAAGTCCGAATTGATAAGATCCCCCCGCGCATTGTATGTTCTACCGCGGGTAAAAGCGCGCGAGCGGGGCGACGAACGCGTCCGAAGCAGAGTTCAAACGAGTGTTGCTATTGCATTCATTGCTTCGCCCTTGCGGTGAAACTGTGACTTTTTTTTCGTTCGTGATCACAACTACGGTTCAAACCATAGTTCAAACACGCCCTACCGTGTCTAAGTAATTGCGAAAATGTCCGCCAGGTTTGTTGGAGAAACCGACACAATTTTTTCTGCCAGCTGCATCGTTCAGTTATCCTTGTGCATAAAGGCATCCACAAAGGGGAGGGGGGGGGGGTAGGAAGGAAAGGACTCCTATTTAGTCTGCTCATCTTTCTGCAGCAGCACATGCGACATCAGTTGAAGGATGGGGGATGCACCGCCCCCTTCTCCCCAAACTCGTGCCTTTCCTTACCCCGACGCTGCATATGCCTTAGCAGCCCTAATTAACACTTCATTTTATTCCAGACATGCACTTTAGACACCAAAAATCTTGCACAAACAACCTAACTCTGATCCCAGCAATGCCAGATTAATTTGTGTGCCTCACAGATAATCTGGCTCGACTCTTCCCAGCTAAATGGAAAGCCTATGTTTCTGCCGTGGGAGTCATCGTAACAATATTCTCACCGTAACTCACCGTAACAATATTCTTGATCGAAATAAACATTATGTTTTTCCGGCAACAACATTCTGTTGGCAATTCGTTTTTATTTCTATCACGCCATTACTTCCCGACCAGACAAGATTTTGTGCAATTCTCAATTTCAGTCATTCTTGGCGGAAAATAAAAGAAAGATAGCTCACACAGTGTGCCGAAACCAGGTGATAAACAAGCTCATATGCATCTTATCGCAACTGAAACATTATCAGCACTATCAAAGCTGCACACACCAGTCAACACACTCGTGTGCGTGGCACTCTATCGATTGTTGACAGGCATGATCTTGATGCACCAAGATTTGATGCCTTGCCCAGCGGAGCTAGAATGTGGAAATACTCGCACTACTGCATGAAGCTCGAATTTTTTGCCGAATACTTTCAATTTTTCATACACCAGTCACACTTCATATTTGTGGAGCTATAAATGCATGCATGCACACTGAAGAGCACATTTGCCCACTGAGGCTGATAGAAAGACAAGCTAAACACATTTTTCTAGAGGGGCTCTAACCAAGCTGGGTAGCCTCACCAACATGTGCACACATCAGTGTAGTGGATCAGGTGATAATGGACCTAAAATTCCCCTATAAGCTTTCAGACCAATTCGCTTTCCCGCCTCCTTTCATCTTTGCTACACTTGTTATTTGCAAACAGTGCATCCAGCCATTGAGAGATTCGCTTTCCTGTGATGTTTAGGCTCCTGAACGCCGAGATCATTGCATTTTGAAATGCAGTATTACAGAGCAATAAATATGTGATGCTATGCCTGGAGTATGTTGCCAAATAGAATGCAAGGTGCTTTTTCAGTGTAGTAGTGCTGAAAATGAGAGTGGAGATATCCGTTAACAGGCATATTTGCTCTAATTTTTCTATGCTACTGTCACAATTGCAACAGTAAGCATGGTAATGTAACAGTGCTGTGCACAAAGAAGTCCCTTGGAAACCATCAAGCATTTTGAGTGACTGCATTCATATGAGTTTACTTATATGAGACGAGCGATAT
The DNA here is from genome assembly GCF_013339695.2 of Rhipicephalus sanguineus. Classification (NCBI taxonomy): domain Eukaryota; kingdom Metazoa; phylum Arthropoda; class Arachnida; order Ixodida; family Ixodidae; genus Rhipicephalus; species Rhipicephalus sanguineus. The sequence goes on along the minus strand of NC_051178.1, from coordinate 153,956,414 downwards.
TTAAATGCTATAAAGGCAGCCAGAAACAATGTCAAGGGACATTAGATCTTTAAAGCTCTGTCTCACATATAACTTATGCGCTTGCAAAGCTCAGCTTATTTCTGATGACATGGTGGAGCTCCAAGTGAATGTTCTCGCTTCCTAGCGTAGTACTTCGGTATACAAATCAAGTAACATCATTTTTATATTCCATATTGCTTTATCTTAATAATCTCTGAATTCTCTAACATTTTATTTATGAATTCGTACATTTCTCTATGAATGTAGACATCTCGAGGACAATGCATGCAACTGTGAAGAATGCAATAACTTACCTTTGTGTGTACTGAGCCTTAATCAACACTGCACTGCCAAGATTGAGCCCAGCATAGAGTAAGCACAGTATTAAATAATTATACAAAACTGACCCAGCATCATTTTACTGATGCAACACAATGATGCAGTCTCTGTCTGATGAACTCTTGGAAGGTCAATCGCTTTGTGCGAGATGCAAACAAATGCACCCCAGACACATCTTCACAACATCCACATTACATCCTTCACTGCACACTAAAATTTGTCTCCAGCAGTGAAGCAAAGTGTTTGAATGTAACTTGTTCTGCTGAGGCGAACCGTAGTAAAAGGTGAACATGAATGCTGGCCACAGACAAGAAAAAGAAGAAACAAGGCCTAATGTGACTTCACAAGTGACGAATTTCTTCCATTATATTTTTGATTTTCGAGTTTGTAATCGTTGCTCCTAGACTTTCGTGAAATATTAGTTGCTGCATTTCAATATTTTTTCTGTAGCTTCTAGGCCCGAGTTTTGAAATAAAGCAGTTTCAGAGGCCACTCAAAGATAGTGAAATGGAGAAGCACTTGTCAAGCAACCTCTCATCATAGAAATTCACAAGTTAGTGTTACTGAATTGTAGCATCTACTTCGACTCAGAGTCGATGTTTCGAGATGTTTCGTTGCACGCACAATAAAATAATTATAGTTTTGATATTGATGTTGTCTTGCACTTAAAGGGTTTGTGAACCACAACTCAGACTTCGTGACAAAACACATCATGCAGAAGGCAGACACTGATATGAACAGCTCAGCCAAATCTTGAGCGCAAAGTTGCCATTTTATCAGGCGCCCTTTTTTCATACAGAGGCCTGTGCTCACTCTCTCTGGAGCTACCAGCACCTGCTGTTTGATGTCGAGCAGCAGATGGCATGCTATTGGCTAATAGCTGACATAAATCAAGAGCGGCGTTTAGATCAGATGCGCATTGCCATAGGGTGCTGCCATGTGCTGGCACTGCGATCCATAGTCTGCTAACGTTACACAGTAGCCACACTAGCACTTAGGAATCGCAACAGGAAAGAGCGATCACGTCTCATCACGTGCGCTCAAGGTCGTGACACCCATTGATGTAACTTCTTTCTCCCGTGCCATCCCTCCCTGTGTAGCTTCGAGTGCGCTTGTCGAGACGAGAGAAAAGGGGAAGTGTTCAAAGTGTGCAACAAATCCGTGTAACTCTGCTCGTTCTTGACGAATTTGAGAAAACTTTGCGGCAATAGATTCATAAAGCTATAAACTCCGATACTGAGGTCATTTGTTAATTTTTTGGAAGAGTGGTTCAGGACAGCTTTAACACAGTAGAGAATGGGGATAGAGCTGGTCGGGGTATGCTTGTTAATGCAGAGGGTAGTACTTATATTACCCTGAATTTTCAGATGAGCTATAGAGGGCATTTTTTTTTAAATTTCAAACAGAATTTTAAACTAATTGCATGGAGAACATAATGCCATTCGGCCCGTTCAGGTGTACTTCCTGAAGAGACAGAGGTTACTCGCATGACAAATTGTCATGTCTAGGTAGCTGATTAAAAACATTCACTAATTAAATATTTGCCTTGCTTCAAATATACATTAGTATACTAGTTAAGACTGTCCCAAACTGTTAAAGGGATGCTTTTGGGAAACATAACTGAAGCATTGCCGTTTTTTTTGTCTTTTTTTTTTAAGCAGACAACTTCACCACTGCTAGGATTCAGTCCTACCACTGCTGCATGTATTATGAAGTACATAATCGTAAAGTTGTTAATAAGTGAACCTTCTAATTAGAAACATGGCCATTAAGATCTCGCAAGCAAGTAATTTTCAACTCTACCATAAATTAATCTAAAAATGTGGAACACTTTTAGTCGGCACAGGTGATTCTGTGAAATGTTGAACTAGAAAATGTAAGTGTAGCAACAATACGCAAGAATAAGGAACATTGCACCAGAGTTAAATAAAAATAATTGCTGATCACAGCATCAATGTATATTCAATTAAGAACAGTCTATAGCTTCTAGAGAAATGTACAATTCACTAAGGTTCACTGGCCACCCCTCGAAGCCACCGCCTCGCAGCATTCACAGCTGCGTTGAAGGTGCACGCGGCAGGGTGTGTGCGTGATGATTGTAGCAACAGCGTGCCAGCTTCCGCCAGCATATTGGCATCGGTGAGGCTCCTCGTTGCTTCCTCGATGCTGAAGTGCTTTTCTGCGGAGCCCCTGTTAGCGATCAGGTGGTCTACGACTGGTTGATACAGTGGCGTTGACACCACATCAGGAAGCAATCTCAGCTGCAAAATCCTGTTCAGCACAGTCTCGTCATAGTCGCATTCCGAAATCTGAAGAGCAGAAAAATAATGGATTATGAAATTGCAAGAAAATACGAACACTTAGTCATTACATAAACTACATACATGCAAAAGAACAAATGAAGTCTGATGCGCTTCCTGAAATGGAACGTTAGCAGTTTCCGTGCAAAAAAACGCAAAAAACTCTCGAGAAACGTGCGCACGACATTGATCAGCAGCCTGATCAATTTCGTGAAATTTACTGGAGTGAAAGCCAGTAAATGAGCCTGAAAAATAAAAAGTAAAGTCACTGACTATCAATATAAAGTTACCTGCACGATCAGTTCAACAAGCTAAAACAAAACTTCTTTTTCAGTTCAATGTTACTTGTCAATGGGAGTGTCAATGAGAAAAAAAGATGCCCGTTCTTCTCACCTTATCAACATGCCTGAGGAATGCAATTGCATCACCATGGAGCTGCGGATAATCAGTCTGAAGAAATGTTCGAAGTATGTGAATCAGGCTGTTCTTCTTCTCGAATTCACAGAAAATATAACGGCAACACTGCAACAAATAAAGAAATGCAAACAGAGATAAAGAAAGGAGGTTTGAGGAAGGTAATGTTTTTCGAGCAAGGGCAGGTGCACATTACTTGCATAAAATATGGAAAAACACTCTAACAGACTACTTAGCACACACTCACTGCTAAATTGAGGTTACAGTTCTTGATCGCAGTTAAGAACAGGCTTTCGGCTTCATCCAAGCCTGATCCTCCATCACAAACTAAAAGCATATGGCCTATCAGTTGAGTCCAAGGATTCTTTTCTGGATCTCTGAAAAAGAGACGTAAAAGGGAATCGAGAATAAGAATAAGAAAGGATTAACAAGGAATGTTGTTACTAAGCAGCTAAAAACAAAGCAATGCCTTTCTACATATTACCCATTGTCGCTTGTACTAATCAAATGAGAAAATTGCATGGACAGAAAGTTCACACACCCTCAAGTTGCTTTTGTCATGCTTGTAGTATCTGTTGATATAGAGAACTGTCAGACATTAAAAACAATAACTTTAACAAGTGCATTTCCTCTATCCTTATACCCAGCAACCATCCTAAAATAAAAAAGAATATTATAGTGATTTATTTACTAAAGTATTTATTTGTAAGCCAGACCACACATCAGGCCTTAGGCAGGAGAGGGCAAGAAGAATTGTATACATTGCATGGAATGAAAAAAAAAAAACTTTTGGCATGCAAAGCAGTAAAGATGAAAACATTAAAGTGAAACACACATGCATGAACATGAAAAATATTTGCAATACAAGGACACCTGTTGTCACATGCATTCACCGCATACAGATTAATCTCAATTTAATGAAGTTGGTGCAATAAGTAAGCAGTTAATTAGATGGAAATGCTTGACACGTGGTGCATAAAACCTGTACGTACAAATTAATTGCTTTCTAGAAAGGAAATTACCTTTGGGCACCTGACTACATCAGCAGGCAGAGCATTCTGCTTGTAGTACTTTGCTAGAAAAGTTCTTGTATATATTCATTTGAGATATAAATTTTAAGTCGCATTAACAACTAATCATAATAAATCAGCAACACAATAGAAAAAGAAGAGAGAAAGTAGCTTCCATACAATTCTGATGTGGAATCCAGGGGTTCACCACACTGAATGAGCTTTCCAAGGACGACAAAGCCTGACTGTGTGCTGCAGCGTTGAAGGAGTTCATCAAACATGGCCTGCCTCTTGTCACCATCCAGTTCAGTGCATTCGTCAAGCTACAACAAAACATGAAAACACAAAAATGTTTAGTTCACAAGAGAGTACACGAAGGCAGCATGTCGTCTTTCAACCATGTTTACGGCCAGCACATATTCACACAGAAGCGTAGTTTGGTACATCAGAGCGACTAAAATATTTGTGAGATATTGTGAAATGCATGCAAACTCAGGAAGTGATAGCTCGGTGTATTCATTCATTCATTAACTCCTTTAATGACATATGCTCCGCTATCATTGCTTTCTACTGATTCCCCCCCCCCTCCCTTATTCGTATTAAATCAGGAAGTTGTCCTCTGCAAAATCAATTGATCAATCAAATCATATCACATCACTGAGGTTGGGATGAAGGTTTCAAAGGCAGTCTGAAGGAGCATCGCAGCACTCACCTCGTAGTCTGGCCACTCAGACCAAATTAGTGTCTGCACTTGAAGGAGCAGTAGGAGATTCTCATCGTCGGCGTTCAGCGACACATTCTGAAATTTACGCAGCATGCAGTACAAATTACCTCAATATCCTGGTGTGCAAAGCGGAGTTAATGAAACCAATAATTAAATAACTTCAACATTAATGAGCACAATAAAAGCGCATGAAAACTTAGCACAAATTCTTACGCTATTGGAGAGCTATAGAATAACAGGAGAAAATACTAATAAGTTAGCATCACAGAACTATGCATGTGGCACTGAGAAAATTTTTAAAAAGAGAAAAGGAACCAGAGTGATTCATATTCATTAGCAGGCACGACACAGCCAACTAAACAAACAAGGCAAAAAAAAAAAAAACTAAGAGCACCCTTCCATACAGAATGCCTGATGCAGTGCTTGAGAACATGGCTTCGTAATTCTACAGACATCAGCATAAGACAAACTACATTTTGTAAATATCTCAGCTATGATATGATTAAATATCTCATGGCACACAACTTCACCCCACCATTCCCCCCTCTCCTCCCTCTTTACAACCTATCTAGACCATTTGTTCTAAGGTAGCAGCTTCTGGCCTGAAAAAGAAAGTGAAGCTACATGCAAAATGAAAATGTTCTGCCAAGTCTTGTTTTCAAAGTGAGACAAGAGCTCAGGACCAACTGTTACTTGCGACAAACAGCAGGAAGGAGTGCAAACAACAGCCAGAGAGGCATTTAGCTGGTTGTCTCTCTACCGAGCAAAGACTCAATGTGAGTGAAAACACTCAAATATCCAATGATGACCACTGCCCCAAGAAGCTTTGGATGGAAAACTGAACAATCAGACTTTCTGAGCATCAACCAGGTCACTAGGAGCCAATTCGGAGTAACGGATTACCTTCCTCCCATTGGCCCTGTTCTGTATCTTCAATGCAGCATTTGAGTTTTAAATCTGTGATCCTATTACACTACTATGCATGAAGGCCTTGAAGGGAAGGAGACAGAGAAACAATCATGCAATGCTAGCAACTAGACGTGCCATTGTGGAAGCATCGACCAACAATTACATGCACTGTCTGATGTGAGCGTAAATGAAGCAGAATTCAGTCAATTATTGTAGCGGAAGTTACTCATTTGGAATGTTCTTGAGAAATGACAGCAAAAAAAAAAAAAGGGACTATGAGAAAGATTATGGAACTGCTGCTGTACAGCATCTTATACGAGATATTACGGCAATTTCTGAATTCTCTATGTCCTCAATTACATTGTGCACCAAGTACTTCTTTTACAAAAGTCAAAGCAGCTTTTCAACAAAAAAGAAGGACAACGCAAAGGAATGAAGGCACACATATCAATATAACGAGCATAACAGACAATGCAATCTAACAAAAGCAAAAAGAAATGATATAAAGAGACCACAGGAAAAGGAGGAAAGAAGGAAGTTTTAACAGAGCTGCCATTATTAGATAAAAAAATAGGTTAGGAACCAGTACCTTCTCAAGTATCTCGAGCACCTTGAGGCGCACATGAATTGTGACACTACTGTCAAGGCAGAAAGGGCGCAGCAGGTCAAGGACCATGTCACCGACAAACACGTCATCACTGAAAAGAATAAAACGGACACTTACACTCTCCATTGTGAAGACAGCAAGTGGTACAATCCGCACTTGCTTCATATTGCTCAAGTGATATGGTGTAAAACGGTGTGAAATCTTACTCGACTCTCTGTGATCTTTTGAACATGTTAACTAGACGTGCGAGTTGCATTGTAATTGCTTCCCCTATAAAGAATCAATCACTGAACATCTCACTGTAGGTGAGATGCTGTGCAATAAAAATGATAAGTGACTACGAATTGAGTAATATTCACGAAGAAGAAAGCAAGACGAGGCAAGGCAATTAAGCTAGGCAGTGCTTATTTTCAAAATAAATACTCCTGCTTGCGTATAAAGTCTCCTTTCTGTTCTTCAAGTCAGCCTACATTTTAAGATATTAGTTTCTCTTTCTACCATCTACTTTACATTATGCAAGAATGAAAGTTGGCTTAGATTGAAATAGAGTACCACATGAATATGCTGCTACTGGCATCGGGGAAATTAAAAAATATTATATAACTGTCAATGCATATCAGTAACAGCTTCCTGCAAAACAACCGTTTCCATTGATCCTTTCTACAAAGCATCTCTCTTTGTGATGCCCCAGGGCTTAATAGAGGCCCTCTCTGACAAACCAAAGACCAGCAGAAAACATACTTTTGCATCTGTATTGGAGTGCTGTGCAACCTCAAAGCCATTGAACATGTGTTTAATGGAACAACACCCTCGCTGAAACTTTTCATCATGGCCAAGATAACACTTGCCTTTCTTCGAGCACTTGGCGGAGAATACGTTCCAGAACTTCCTCAGGCGTCATCGAGTCGAACACATCGTGCAACTTCTTTTCTGGATTTCTGATGCAAGAAAAGGCACAACACAAACATTTTATTTTTTGAATATTACATTAAAGGGTGCCCTATCACATACATTACAGTTTAGTAAGACACAAAAAACAAGTGAAAAGTTGTGATAAGGCTAAGTGGCTGAGACCACCATCCTCCTAAGAACTTTTCAAGATGTCACTTCTTCAGAGTACTATAGGCAAAAAATTTAGCAACTGTTTGTTTACTTGCCTGTCATAGTGATGACAGGGAAGTAAACGCCATTTGGAGGCTTTTTGAAATGCAAATGAGATGTCTGCATTCCAAAAACCAGCACCAAATACAGAAACATAGAGTTCGGCCATATGGTTAACAGAGAATTACTTGCAGTGCATGGCAATGGGACAAAGTGAAACACAAACATACGTCCAGCACTGTATGCATGTTTGTGTCTTTGCTGCATTGCCATGCACTGCAAGTTCATTGTCAAATAGAGGCTGATCAATCATGTGTTGCCCTACTGTCACACTGATGTGACTCCCTTTGTGTCATGGTGGTTTTGCAGTACGTAAGAAGAAAAAAAAACCAAGCAAGCCAGGGAAGCGAGCCAGGTAGGCACTGTCCCCACTTGCACTATGAACATGCCAGTTGATGCGGCAATGGGTAGTTCAACTAGGTGCTAGCTACGTAAGCCTTCAGCAATGAAGCCATTTTTCTTTACAGCTACAACCAGTCTGAAAGCGTAAATGGCTTTCTTTTTTTATATCTGCCACAGGAGTAAACAGTACATGTGCACTAAATTATATTAATGTTTTTATAGTGTTTCTTCTTCTTGTACAAAGTAACAGGCTTGTGAAATTCCAGAACTGAATTCTCGAGATTTTCCGCGCACATAATCACAAACCTGAGCTGTTCTGAAGCAAGCAAGATGGCATCTGAGTAGATGTCTGTGGGTTGCTTATCCACTGTGTTTGGAGGGCAGCAGGAGAGCAGGGATTGAAGCAGGCCGGGCGTGGTTTCTGACATGGCACAACGAAGCAGCATGGCTTCCAACTGTCACAGAAACAACGATAACAAAGATCTTTAGCATCGTGTTACCACATTACTTGATAACATTAACAATACTGGCTGCTACAACCAGGGTGTCGGAACGAAATGTTTTTCGTTTCGGTTTTAGTTTCGTTCCACCGCGAAAAGTTCCGTTCCGTTTCTGTTCTGGAACGAAAAAAAAAAATGTTCCGTAACGCTTCATAACGGTTTTTTTGCGCAAAAATTTGAAGTTGAGGTAATCGTAAAGAACATTGGATTTGTGATGTAGTGACTTGCCCTCCTCTTTGGAAAGTGGGACAAGGGTAAAACACGTTCTTTAGAGGAGCGGAAACAACTCTACCACGAATTCTTACCAACTTGCACAGAGCAGTATTAATTTCAAAGTCATAGTATTTATTTTCTCAAAAGACAAATACGATTTTTTTAGTAGACTCGGTGCTTTGTGTCAAGGGAGTGAGCACGACCTCAGAAGCAGCACGTCACTGAGTGTACTCTCTGATGTCCGAGACCGCTGTTCTGATAAAAGGATCGCCAGGCCTGCGGGAAACACGCAGCACAGTCACAGCGAAAGCTGGAAGAGCGGACTTTGTAGAGCCCGTTGTAGATTCTCTCGGGGCAACTATAATAAAAGTACACATGCAAGGTACCCACTACGCCATAAATCATCGTAATTTTTCTCAAGTATTGTAGTCCCTACTATGCAATTTTTCGTCATTTTTTTGGAGAAACGTGGTACCCGCTACACATCTGTATAAGTCAGTGCAATTTGTGCTGTAGCTGATGACGATGAGGAATTATGGCTGAGCACTTTGCAGTGGGTGGGAACTTGCAGTGTTGCGGAATGGGAGCCTCCGTACCATTCCAGTTAAATTCCGGGGAATTAGGACTTGCCGCAATTCCATTCCTTTCAATTCCTCGGAATGAAAAAACTTAGCCCATTCCCACTCCGGGAATGGCCGGACAGTTCAATTCCATTCCTGTAATTCCTCAAAGTAGGATAGGCATCTTGATAGTTTTATCGAGTCAAGAATGAACGCCCCATAAAGCTGGTGCCATCAGATGCATTAAGAATTGCAGAAGTACGCAAAACACGTTGCCAAGGTCGAGGGATTGTAGCTTGGTGACATCTCGTGCAGTACAACCACCGTACTAATTCCCATAGGGACATTTCTTCCGCTACCTATAGTATTTGCATGGTCAGCATGTTTTAACGAATGGTGTTGTTTTAATAATGTTTAAGCTTAAATGCGCCAATGCTAAAATGTCGACATAGTGTATTTTTATGCTGAAAAAAGTAGTATTCAAGAAGACTAAGCCGTTTTACCACGCGTCTGGAGCGGTCTTGAATATGGAGAAAACTAAGATTTGGTTAATATGGGGAACAAAACCCTCTTGATTTGCTGGTATTAGTTGGAACAGTGCACCTCCCGGGCACCTTGTGCCTTTGCATCGAATACGGAACACTGGGCCGCACTGCTCGTCAGCGCGCCTCGCAAGCATGGATGTGGTGAGGAGAGCTTTCTGTGTTCGCCTGTGCGCAGGTATGCAGTGTCTTCGTTGTTGCAAAGGTTATTCACGTGTGTCAGGTACTAAACTGCTCGTGAGATAAAGATCAGGCTGTGCATAGAGTATTCGCCACTTTCGTGTGGGGGTATCAATGCGAACAAACGCGCAGGGGTAGTTTGTTTCTCCCTTCAGTACCTGCTGGGATAATGAATTTGTTTGTACACTAACTTATGCCTCTTTTTGTAGTAGGCACGTTGCTTATAAATGTACCATGCTTGTAATCAGCGAAGCCATTTTAAAAATACTGCTTTATTGTTAAATTCGAGGCCCAGACTTACTAATGTTTGAAGTTTGAAAAACAGCACATAGACGAAAACGTGCTCTATTTTCGGAAAAAGATGTAACTCCATTCCCATTCCACTGCGTGAAAAAGGCGCTTAATTCCATTCTCATCCCATTCCTCCAAGCGTTGCCCCCATTCCATTCCGGGGTTGCGAAAATGTGGAATGATTTCAGAGTCATTTCACTTCTGGAGTGGCAACTCCGCAACACTGGTGGGAAGCATTAAACCACACACTTTGTGCTATTAGCATTGTGTGATGACTGGTTGTTATTTTACTTTTCTGCCACGCTATATTACATATGTTAACACGATTCCCCACCCGACATGGCGCCTCAATAGAGTATTTTTGCGAAGGAGTTACAAGCACCAGCGTGGCACTGTGGTGAAAGACCCGACTGCCACGCCGAGGGCGCGGGTTAAAATCCCATCCAACCCTAGAAATATGTTTCTCATTCAATTTTTTTCTTATTTCACGTGATAGCGGTCACGGACACCGGCGGCGGCGGACAACTATGGCCCCAAAATCAGCTGTTGTGATCTCATAACAGCTTTCGCTGTAATAAACTTCAGCGCCGACAATGCCCTCTCCATTTTGCCTGCGTGACAGGCGCGCAAAAGTCCACTTGCGTTAATATAAACATCTCTGGTTGCCACTGTTTTCGTTTTCCGCACAATTTCAACATATCTTTGCTTTGAAATTCCTGCCTGAGGTACGCGCTAGTACTGTGCCCTGAGATATGCTCACATTGCATGAGCTCACTTGTTCCGGATCGCGAAGTTTTCTCATGAACCGAAAAACGATTGAAAAAATTTCGGTTTCACTCCGGAACGAAATAATATATAAAGTTTCGGTTACGTTTTCGTTCCGGCCAAATATATCGTTTTTTTTCGTTTTTCATTTTCGGTTTTCGTTCCATTCCGACACCCTGGCTACAACTGTGCATGTGTGGAGTTTAAAGGCTCCGGTCAATTATCTGGAACAGCTCACATGCATTATGTTACCACCTCTGGTGGCACCTGGAACACATGAGCTTGTGGCCTGTTTACAGGCCACAAGCTCATGTGTTCACGCTAGCAGCAGGCAGACCTATGCATGGCGTTCAATGCACTTCAACTTGCCTTTTGTGGAATGCCCCGTGAAAGCTCAAACTCGGTTGCATAGCTCTGAACCATGGGATTGCTAGGGTCAACAGCTTCATCCAATACTCCATCCGCTATCCTCTGCAAGTGCGACAGGTAGCTCTGGAGGGTTTTCGCGGCATCTTTCCACTCCTCCTCGGATCCACTGAGGTGAGAAATGTGTGGAAGTTAGCTCATAGTGCTAGTGTACATCCTCATCTAAAAAAAAACAACGAAACAAAACACGAAATAACTCTTAGTGGCCGATGTGAACAAATTTGAATGAATCAGAACACATAGTAGTGCTCGCACATTTCTGGGGGAATAAAAATAACTGCACATGGCGTCAGTGCATGTGATACCACCACCACAACGCGACAATATCTGTCATTGTAATCTACTTTTAGAGCATATTTGCAAATGCAGTGCTCAAAAGTCGCACCAGCTGCCATCCAGAGGAACGTGAAACTTTTACTTACATTTTGGGTATTTTCTCGACATGATATTGCTTCGCAAGTTTCAGGCACTGCCTCACCACATCCAGACGTATCCGTCGGCTGACCTGCGTGCAGAAATGCGACTGTAAGCACCAGTTTGGACAAAGTACAGCGAGAGAAAAATCAAGAGCACACAAAAAAAAGCAAAAGGTTCAGTTTTCTAGATCTGCGTATTAATGTTGGGGGAAGGTCAATTTCACACAGCAAAAATTGGCCATCTAAGTTTCCTTAATTTGTGTTTCAGATAGTCATCGTTTTGAGGCCAGACAAGCTTAAGTGGGTGAGGGTATAGAGAGGGTATAGAGAGCTCTCACACACACACATAAAAAGGGTCACACCGCTAACTTAGTACTAGTATAACTAAAACAGTGCATGTATGACAGTTTGTCATTTAACTTGTTGAGATGATTCCAGACAAGTAGTAAACGATAGAGGAAGCTCCTTTGATACTTTCTTAAAGGGACTAAACAACCAGCCTTGCACAGACCACGAATCTAACCTGCATCTTGTACTGCAGAGGATTGCCAATAGTTAAAGGAAAAAGAAACCTAATTAGTATTCAAGCACTCATATCAGGTTAATTGAACATGAAAGTTTACATACAATATTTCATTAATAAATATTCTTTTAAGCATTATATCAGCTGCTCTTGCCTCATAAAGTAGAAAAATTGCTGAAGTTGTACAAGAGTTAATTGTAATAAGTTGTTTCTACATACTAACAACAAACAGCCTTGTATGCGTTACTGCAGACTATTCAATGAACCAACACAAGCCCTTTAAGGCCACTTACATACGCAGTGTGCATCTGCTAAGAGTTTCCGCACTATTTAGGTCAATGATACTAAAGGACGACACAACCTTTCAATGCCATGGCCACTGAAAGAGATCCCTCAAAAACTATGAAAGCCCACTTTTGTTTGTGCTGTGATGGATTGCGCGTTTAACACATGCTGAATGAAAGCATGGACTTACACGTTCGAGCGACACCTTGTCAAATGCGACTGATTCTGCAAACGTCACAAGATCTGATGGAGAGAGGTTCTCAAGGTAGCCACGGCACTTGTCAAAGTGCTTAGTCCACTCAGTCTGAAATGTGAACAAGAAAGAATCATAAGAAAAGGTTTTGACCCCCCCCCCCCCCCCAAGAAAAAAAGAAGTCATACCTGCGCAAGTTTTTGACACAGTGCGAGCATTCTTTGTCAAACTTCAAGTACTTAATCGTGACAAATACAAACAGCTGCATGAGCCACTATGATGTGCTTGATTGATCAATGACTTAATTGATTTAGTGATCAATCCATCGATTCATCCACTGACTGATAACCTCTTTTCATTCTGAAGAAAAATCAGTGCAATAAGGGATAGGTCTATACCATTACCTAGGACATGAGGATATCAAACTTAAGCTACGCATCCCTAAAGTTAATGAGTGCGTTATTCAGATTAGTACTAAATTACCGTTGTTAGCACTGTTTCTCCTCCCTTCGACAGGAAGAGCTTGGTGGCCCATGCACAATAAATGGACGAGGACGTCAGATGGCTCCCATCCTGAAAAAAAAACAGAAATGAAAGATATTGCTGTTGTAACAAATCTTTTGCCAGCACTTGACTAGTCTTAAAGCCAGACCCCCATGCAGCTATTCTGCATTAGGATAGCAAGTGAGTGCCTTTTTTGCAGTTTATATAAATACATACAGAATCATAGCCACAAGCTGTCTCAGCAATTATGCTAGCATCACTATCCTATTATGCCACTTTGCTACATAAGGCAAGAAGCAGAATAGGAGAGAATGTTGAACTTCAATAGCTGTTATTCCAGGCTCAAAACGACACACATACTGAAACTGGTTGTTTAAGGTCGGTGTGCCAGTAGTAAGCAGCTGCCACCACGTTCATGCAGGGTTTTACTAATATGTAAAAGCACACAAGGTGTGATAAGGCACCACAAATATCATTGGCTGTGACGTTTCTGTGGATTGAAAAAAACCGCTTTTGCTTTTTGCTCGTTGTTAAAACCTTAGAGACTCAAATATTTGCTTCACTATGACATGGGTGATGCATTATTCACACTGCACACTACTGCTCATAAAGAAAATGCAGTACTGTTGTGGGTCCTTTGTTTTGTCAAGAATTTTTCTCTCTCTAAACAGAATGAGTTCGGTATTTCAGCACGTAGGAAAAGAGGAAGGAAGGAAGGGCCATTCACTTTCACAACACTACAAGTATTAAAACTTGTATAGAGATTTCAGCTACTGAGGTTGCTAAATAATGAGTATAATACAGCAAGATACTCACATGGCAGGGAATGCTGGGAGCCAATTCTGAAATGGCCTCAACTGTGTCTTTGTTCACAAATGGACTCAACACGGCAAGAGGTGAATGACCTGGTTCGAGTAAGGCTTTGTAGTCGATTTCTGAAAAGCCACACGACGAGACAAATGGTGTTGGCTTAAAGGGGAAGTTAGAGCGGTCAGTCCTCTTTCATAACCAAACTGCAAAAACGTTCCGATCTGGTGCTGGGAAAATATGAATCCGTGCCTGTGTCAGTGCTCGCAGTTGCACACGATCAACACGCATGATATGGTACAATCTGGTATGGTTACCTGCAGAACTTGCCCGATTTTGCGCAGTCGTGCAAAGGGAGCTAATGAGCATCACTGTGTCTACAAGTACGGTAAATTTTCTCAAGGTTCCAATGCATGAGCTGTGTCACCCTGCGTACAACTGTCAAAATACTGCTTTAATCCTTAAATCAATCTACTTTTATTTCGAAAATACCCCTAAAGGCCCTCGTCGAGGGTATTATACATGGGAAGGGGTGAATATAACTATGATATATATCTAGCACAATAAGTGGTAACTACTAGGAAAGCAATCACTCGTACAATAAGTGATTAGCAATAAGTAAGCAAGTAAACTAGTAAAGGTAATCTAAATTGGAAAAATATGTAATAAAAGAGCAAAAGAAAATATAAATAAAGAACGTGTTGCAATGAGCACGGAAACCCTGGCAATAATTTGAGTGGCTGTGAAGGCCTGTATCTTTCATCCCCTGTGCTCTGTGAAAGCAGGTCAGTTCTTGTTACATCTGTTAAACATGCATTGAAGACCCTAAAACAATGTAACAAACTTTTAATGACTAGGTACTTATTTTGAAGAAAGAAAGAAGGGGTGAACTTATATTAGCCGACGTACGAGGGCATGCTGACCCAAGCCTCTCCAGGAGCTTGAGGTGGTCGGACGGCCTGAGACCCAAGTCGTCGGTGTACGTTTGGCCACACTTCTCAAGCAGCTTGTAGAAAAACCTCATGACTCCGTGGTCGGATCCATCGAGGGATGGGTAGATTCTAGTGAGCAGCTTTTCCCTGAGAGACTCCGGATTGGAAACTAGGACCTCCAGCATGCCGCCAGTGAGAAGACGCTGTTCGATATCAGCCATGC
This sequence comes from Rhipicephalus sanguineus, assembly GCF_013339695.2. Classification (NCBI taxonomy): domain Eukaryota; kingdom Metazoa; phylum Arthropoda; class Arachnida; order Ixodida; family Ixodidae; genus Rhipicephalus; species Rhipicephalus sanguineus. Next base: position 153,941,248 of record NC_051178.1, on the reverse strand, counting down.
CACTGCACAGAAGAAGTTCTGTCACACTGCTGCGGAAAACGCCCATGAAACGCTCGACCCAACAGGACGGTAAAACTATATATGTCTCAGTAAAAGATGGGAGCAAGTCATACGTACAATGAAGTGAGAACAATGCAGTTTGTTTACCTTTACCTTTACTGACAGCTACATTAAGTCTAAATTATGTTTAAGTATAATGCCTGATGCTTGAAGCAAAGTGCCAGGATTACATGATACTAGTACGCCAGCATTCTACTTCACAGGATTGCCGACTTTAATTTAACTGAACTTTCCAGGTGTTCGTTATTATTTCTTAAACACTGAAAGTGTTGCTGCTAACTATACGACAGGGGTGTGCAAATATTTGAGTTTCGAATTTTAATCAAATGATACCTAATCAAATAATTCGATTCGACTTCCAAATTCTTAGCACTCGTACTTACAAATAATTCAAAACGAAGAAATAGTGCATGTAACCTGCATAAAAGGTGGCTTCACTGCAGGGTGCGGCCGCTATGCCATGAAACCATCTATTCAGGGGAAATTCCCTGAAGATATGGTAAACTGGAAACGCGCTTGTCCTGTCTAAATCTCTTTCTTTTGTCTCCGTTTTTAAGTGCTACTCATTTTAAGACAGTAAGAAGCATTTGACTACTCAACACTGGAAAAAAGAAAAAGGAAATCGGGAAATGAGAGATGCATGCCAATACGGCTCTACATAGATTGGAGGATGCACTTATACAGGTAAAACTGGGTTCTCACCAGTAAATTTTACGAGGTGGCGTTTCAGGTCGTGGGGGGCGTGCACTGCCTCATGCTCCATAGATGTAATGAAAATAAGGTGCGTCTGAAATTTTGAATGATGATACTCTTTGGCATCCAGTTTTTCTGACTTTCTGTACGTTATGCTCTGATTGCAGATCTGAAACACAATTATTTGAAGCCACAACCGGTGCTATTTTGATCTTCTTTTGGCCTTAAGCCAGCGTTCTCCTGTGCAAATAGGTTCGCTGCCGTAGTGGGTCCCAAAAGTTAAGTTTTACTGCAGTGCAGAAGCGCTACGCACTGAAGCATACCAAGACTTGGAAGAGGTCACTGTCATGGGACACAATTATGCATGAGAGTGTGCACCGCGTACAGTCAGTAAAATATTGTTAAAATGTACCCGTTTTTAACGTATTAATTGTTAAAACGCAGTTGCAATGAATCCTCGACGTAGCCTACATAAAGCCCAATGTTTTCGCTGCCTGCGGTGTAGTGGCTTGTCGTGTGCTGTATTTACCGGTTAGTGCGTTTGGCGATCACTTTTACTTGCGCAAAGGAGAAGCAAAAAAGCACGCATTAGTTTTTTCGCATGATTTCACGGCCCTTACGGAGTACGAAAAATCGGATGTCGACTGTACCCGGGGCCGACAGAAAGCTGTCCTCGAGTACTGCAAATTCTGAGTGGTGGGCAGTGGTGGACGCATAATCAGAGAGTTGGACGGTCGGCTGGAGTGGTGGGCGGCAAAACCACTGCTGCCCACTATGGAGAGCGGGCCAGAAGACAAGTTATGTTGTGTTAAGAAATCTTGTGATGCTAAACAAGCTACAGCGCTGTTCATAGGGACATACTGCTTAGTGATCGCTGCTGAGGTAGTACTTAAGTAAGGTTCACTAAACGTACAAGACATGTACAGAAGCCTAATGTCGGAAAGATTAAATAAAAAACTCACCAGCCCTCAGAAAATAAGAATTCCAAATGGCACATATAAACGTCCCAGACGGGAATGTCATAGCTCCTTGCCAAGGAGACAGCCGCATGCAAGGCCTCCTGGTCCAGTGTGCTGGGTATAAGAAAACAACAGAAGGCATCACTAATAAAGTACAGCAGGAAACCACAGCCCACAAGTCTACAATGCAGGTCTTTTGAGAAGCTTAAAAGACCTTCTACATTTCCAATAACAGTAATGAGAAAAATGAGAGAAATATACTGTATGCCCAAATGTGACTTTTAAATGCATGTAAATAAGTGCTGAAAACAAATATACATTTACAAATATGCAAGAAACAATTAATGAAACAAACCATGAAAGAAAGAAAGGTGTCAACGTTACACAAGTAAATGTGCTTACATAGGACAAAGTAGGTGAAACCTCTTTTTGTACAAGCTGTGGAGACTACAGCAACAATCGTGTGTGTGTGTCATTAGAAGTCCTCCCAGCTCGTTACGTTCCGAGGTTGACTAACAAGATATGGTCTCTTTGCACACACTTTACAGCTGCTAGAAGCAATGCTTGAGTCCTTTGCCCACCACATGTAGCAGTTACTAGACATAAAACATGTGTAAAAAATCAAATCGACCAAACCCAGCTCTCAATAGCAAATGCAGAGTTTGTTCGCAGTGCCTGAGGTGACTATCCCGAACTGTTACCACAAGTACAAACAAAGGTCGACACTTGAGTGTTCTTACCGATAGCCTGTCAGAGCTGCACTGCAGCAATTTTACTCTACTATAAGATTGCCCAGAATGAGAACACAGTGGATGACAGGAAAATGTCACTTACAGAGCCATCCCGAGAATCGTTTCTGCCTTGTAGCGATTGTCCTCGGTGAAACGCTCCACATCAATGCTTCCACCCTGCTTTTTTAGCAGCTCGGCCTGAGCCAAGTCGGCCTGCATCTTGCAGAACTTGGAGGCGAGCTTTGCACAAACAAGCGCATCATCGGTAAGTGCATCTTGGTTCTTGCTCGATACCTACAGGAAAAGAGTGAATGAATGTTGCAATCGTTATGCAGAGTTGATGAATGTTACTTCTCAGCATTGTCGTTACAGTGCAACTATAATTCATCCTTATTAATACTAACATCTGCCATTATAGTGCAATACACATATGTATATGATTATCACTGCCATGGGTAAAAAAAATTGTGGCAATATCTTATATGCAAACCTAACTTCCTAATTTCCTGTGATTTGATAATTAATCCAACGACTCTGAAGCCAATTCAAGAATGTAACAGTGCATGCTTCTGTTTACAAAAGTAGCAAGGTACACTGCTGATACACAACGATGTGCTTTAGGTGTTCTTTCACAAAGGTTTTCTTTTATACAAATCCTTGAGTTGGCATGCTGACAAGATTTTTAGAGGTAGCATCATAATAGTCTATGCAAAATATCTAGCTTATGAGGCTTTGCTGTTACCTGCTCTTCATTTATGCCACAATAAAATACAGAATAAGCCAACGAACCAACAACTTAATAAATACAGTCGAGCCCGACTATATCGAACCCGTTTATATCAAATTATCCCGTATATCGAACAATTTCTAAACACGGTAAATTTACATTGAGAATATATAGCAAAGGTTACTGTTACATCGAACGAAAATGGCAACGACAACCGATATATCAAACTCCATGTGCCTCAAAAGTGCCCCAGTAAGTTGGCTTTCCCTCGCGGTGGCGGGGAAAACTGCCGGCGCCACCCTAGAAAAAGTGGTTTAGACCCGGTTGTGCACGGGCGAACACCCCCCTGCAAGAAATGATCCTGGCCCGCTCGCAGCGCTTACAGCCAATCAGAGGCCGTCGTGCTTTCTCCGAGGTACAGAGGCGGTAGAAGTGAGCGCCATTTTTTCTTTCTTTATGCTTGTGTGCCTGCTGCTGCCTGTTTTCCTCGAGTCCTCATTCAGCGTGGTCCGTGCTGGTGGTGTTGCCTGTTGGTGCTCTGTGAACCTTCGTGTCGGCAAGCTTAAGATCGACTTGCTCGGAGCTCTTTCTATGTTGAGTAGATCGTGAGCAGATGTCACGAAGGAGACGATCCAGAACTGCTTTAGGCGTGCCGGCTTCCGCATGCGTGGTGATGACACCCCAAATTCCGATGACAGCACTGAAAACACGGCAGGTGTTTCCGCCGAAGTTTGGAGCGAGCTGGCAGAGTTCCCGGGAGCTATCGACGGATCGACATTCGACGAGTTCGTCAGTGCGGACGATGATGTCGCCATCATGGGTGAGCTACAAGATGAGGACTACGTTGCAGACGTCGTGCTGACCACGAGCCAAAGCGACAACAATAAGGAAATTGACGATGGCCCATTGCCTACATCCTCCGAAGTGATTAGTGCACTTGCGTTGGTCCGGCGCTATTGCGTGAATGTGGAAGGTTGCAGCCTCAGCTGCTCCGACTCGTTCGACAACGTGGAGGTGTGTGTGCTGTCGCAGGCAGCGAAGTCGTTGACACAGAAGAAAATCCAGGACTATTTTGTTCCAAAGTAGGGCACGCAAGTAAGCCACCATATTAATAAAGTACTTTTCTTATTGTTACGTGCCTTTGTGTCAAAATCCTATAGCGAGCCTATATCGAATTATGCCATATATCGAACTAATAAACGTTTTTTGGCGAGTTCGATATACCCGGGTTCGACTGTATAAAACTTGTACGTCAACATGACTCCAGTGCGCTGAAATGTCCTACAGAGGTTTGCTACACACCGGCCACAATTACCTTTTATCTAGGGGTGTGCGAATATTCGAAATTTCGAATATTTTTCGAATAGTGTTTGCTATTCGATTCGATTCGCACTGAAATTTTACTATTCGAACTATTCGAACTTCCCAAAGACAAATGCAGTCAACGTCCGGTTGAAAGTTACCCCTTCAGATTTTCAATATGCTTCACGTCATTACACTGTCGTATTGCGGCAAAGCTGCCTTTCAAGCTCCGTTACGGTCGGACTTAGGCAAGAGACAACGTCCGATTGGAAGTGGTCCCTAGATTTTCAATATGCTTCACCTCCTCACACCCCCGTATTGCGGCAAAGCTGCCTTTCAAGGTCCGTTGCGGTCGAACTTAGCCAAGAGACAGTCAACGTCCGTTTGGAAGTGGTCCCTAGATTTTCAATATGCTTCACCTCCTCACACCCCCGTATTGCGGCAAAGCTGCCTTTCAAGGTCCGTTGCGGTCGAACTTTGCAAAGACGCAATGTCCATTTGGAAGTGGTCGGTAGATTTTCAATATGCTTCACCTCATCACACCTCGGTATTGCGGCAAAGCGGCCTTTCAAGCTCCGCTACGGTCGCAAATGTATTAACTCAATAAAACCCTGGTTCCAATATGGAGATGAAAGATGTGGCAGAGTTGGGGGCTCAATTAATGCTGTTTTGGACCTGAAATTTGGGCAGGAAGTCTGAAAAATCGGACGCCGAAGCTTTTTAGCATCCAAAATTTCATATGTTCTTATATATCGACGTCTACGAGGCAGATTTGGAACTCCGGACTTGAAGGGAGCACACCCTTGTCTGCCACATCAGTTGGCCTTCCACAGAAGTTGAAAGAGAAGGAGAGGCTGAGGAAATGGCATCTCTGCCTATCACGTGTAAAGTGTTGTCGGCAACACTTTGGTTGCACCAAATCATGTACATAAATACAATTCGGCCTCTACATTGCCTCATTCTTGATAAGAAAGACAACTATGAAATATGACCCCACCAGCGCTTCATCAACCTCGCGAAAAGAAACACTTTTCATGTTGCTATCTCACAAGAACATACTTAGGGATTCACTGCAACTTCTTCTGTAATTTCACTTCGAATTATTCGAAAAATGTTTGAGAAATATTCGAAAATTATTCGAAATTATTCGATTCGATTCGCACTCAATCTTTATTATTCGAATTCGCTTCGCACCCAAAATTTTGCTATTCGCACAGCTCTACTTTTATCCCATTCAGGCAGTGCGCAGGCCACTCATACTTTGGGGGTGAGAGGTGCAGCATTGTGCACAGCCCGTGATGCACATGTCAGACGCTGCTTTGTATACACGTGACACTATCCCCACAAACCGTAAGAACGACTGGCTTTCGATGTATCACTTCTGAGATTGCTTAAAAACTGGGTTCCATATGCTCCTTTAATCCTATTCGGGGACAATAATTAATGCATGCATCACTTGGCGTATAAGGTAACACTCCGTGGGAATAATGAGCATCCTGCTTGCGAATTGTCTTAGGCGAATGCATAAGGAACACTGTGAGTCTCAGGTAATGCTGTTTCATCAAACACAAAATAAATGTGTGGAGCCACACGGCTCACCTCTTGCACCACCTGCTGGGCGTCAAGCGAAATCATCCGATCTGTGCCAGCCGGATCAAGGGTGACGAGGACCAAGAGAGAGAAGAAGTAGGAAGCGACGCTTAACACTAGCGGTGTGCTCGGCAAGTTGAGGAAGAACTCTTCCACCTGGTCCAGCTGAAAAATACAGAATGTCGCGTAATAAGTACATATAACACCACAATAGGCAGGGACAGTACCATGGTGTTACAAAGAGCAGGATTTATATCAAATCGTGCATCGCCCAATTTGGCACCTGTGCCGCTGGTTGATCAGGCCTTAAAGGGACACTAAGGGCAAATAACAATTTATGTCAGAGTGAAAGCTCAATGTATGACAACTTCTAAAACGGCAATATTATCAACAGCAGTGCCCTACTTCCTGAGAAATTAAGCTAAATGTATTACATGATGAGCGCCACGAGCGGGACATTTTCGAAGTGATCCCGATGACGTATGAGAGTCTGCCTACAATAAATCACTAGTAATCAAACTAGCAGCAATAAAAAAAGAACCTTCCGTGCATCAAAAGACGTAATAAAATGCTGTTTGTTCGTTTCCATTTGATTCATGGAAAAAAGAACCTCTGTGGCGTTGCCATGAGGAACGGCGCGCGTGGTTCAAAGGTTCCGTTTTCGGCAAACTGCGCTTCGCCCGGCGCCCTGCTTCGCTCACACGGTTGCATCTCAGTGGTAGTTTCGGGATCGCGTACTGCCGTGTGTGTTTTGCGCGCTCCTGAAAGTCGCTCTGACAGAAAGTTCGACGAAATGCTGCATGCAACGGCGCCGGCACTACGAGCCCTCAGCAGCATACCGCGTTCATCGGGGCTCAAGTCACTGAATTGGAGCCCAGCGTCGCGAGCCAACGTCTCGTTGTCAAGTTCTCTGTCCACATCCATTGCGGCGATTTCGGCAAGCTTCGATGGCCGTTGTTGCTGCTGTGGGTCCCACTACTTTCACTCTGCTGCTACTAGTGTCGGTGGCCGCGCAGTAAAGGCGGGCAACGTTGGGCACGGCAGCAGTGACGTATGAAAGTCGAATTTCAGGCGGGTGATTTGAAGTGCGCTAACGCGATGCGGACCACTAAAACGTGATTTTATTTCAAAATGAGCACTTCCTTGGCATAAGTGTAGCACTACAAGGTTTCTGGACCGCTATTTCAACAATCAACGTCGACTTAATATTTGCCTTTAGTGTCCCTTTAAAGGCACAAGGTCTCGGTACGGGCTAGTTGGTGTTCCATTTCGTTGCTCTCTGTCTTGTGTCTTACCTTCCGCTGTGATCACAACTTAAAGGGACACTAAAGTGAAACAATAAATCAGTTTAGACTGATAAATTATACTCTGAAAACTAATTTCACAACCATGGGTTTTTATTCGTATATGAGAAAACCAATGTCAAAAGTTCTACCTATAATTTCCCGCCAAAATCTCTGATGGTGACGTCACAGATTTCCAAGTGTTTTTTCGTATTTTGGCCCCATGTTGCCTCAACGAAATTTCCTGAAACTTGGTATGGTAAGTGTGTGGCTCCCTCAGAAGACAATGTGCTTCATTTTCATCGATTAGAAACTATGTATATGCTAGTAAACTCCTGTCAAAATCTATGACGTCACAATGACTAGTGCGTTAACTTCAAGATGGCGTCACCACCCAACTTTTCTTTTTGCGCGTTTTCTCGCTTACCAAGCGTCTTCTCGCAGCAAGCGTGGTGTTTTTGGTATTGTGAAAGAGTAATTTACTAATACGAGAAAAATCGCTTTTCCCTTTTAAAGTATGCAAAGCTTGCCAAGTACTTGCCATTAACATGTCTTTTTTTAATTTTTAGTGCAGATTCTACAATTATAACATACGCAGGGACACGAAAGGCACAAGTGGTCCACTGTACTGACATTGCTTTCTGCTTAAATGTTGTTTTAGACTACTGAAACAGCTTTTGTCTACTGTTCTCCGTGCATATGCTAAAGAATCCCAGATGGACATAATTAATCCAGCTTCCCTCACCATGGTGTCTGTCATAATTTGGGTGTTCCTTTGGGACATTAAAAACAATAATTCTTAGAGAGTGAATGCTGAAAAGTAGCAAAAGTTGTGCGCTGATGAAATTTATAGCTAAGCAGACTGACACGTTGCTAATAAAATGCACTCACATGTTGGATACCGAACAGGCAGCACATCGCCAGAAGGGTGTCGTCCGGCAAAATGCCCTTGGCCAAACCGAGCAGGATGGAGCTGCGGCTCTCTGCAACACAGATGAATGATAGGACAATGCTGCATTGATGTAACAAGCATTGAGGTTAAGCAGCAATCAGCACAGACTAAGAAGTAGGCAAGTAAAAAATGACAACGCATAGTCTAAATTTTTTTTAAATGCTGACCACTGATCACTGTATCCTTTTTATAACAGGTACCTTCAGGACTACAAAACTACAGAACAGGTGCAGTGAATGCAGATCGCAACAGGTAAAGAAGGTATCCGATTGCCCTTTTCCTCTTTCTGTTTCAGGTTGTTCAACAGTGTAATATCATACTTTGCTAAAAAAAAAAAAAAACTGCAAGACTTCTACATTTAAGCTTTTTAAAACCTTAGATTTCCACTTTTGCCATGGTGTTAGAGGTTATTATTTCCTCTTGTACTAATTATAAGCTTTCCACCTGATACAACCTTGAAGTCTAAATTGTGAAGCAATGTGACGGCACAAGTAGACAGTAAATGATTCACTGTATATACTCGAATCTAAGCCGATGTTTTTTTCGAAAAAACGATGTGCGAAAGTGGGGGGGTCGGCTTAGATTCGAGTACCATGATTTGGCCGCTGCTGCCACATGCCTGAAGGCCCAGCCGCGCTAGCGGCATTACGGCTCTCAATGTGCCGATCTCAAGGTACCGGTTTTGCATGCCGGAGGCGCATTTTCGCGACATTCTACGGTAGCTGCACGGTAACGAGGCCGCTCAGGCCTGTTCAGCGGGAGAATAGTGGTTCCTATCACTTGGCGATCGCATGGCGGATGGCGCGGAGTTGGTCAATGGTCATTCTTTTGAAAGCGATCGTGCAGTGTAGTTGTGCCTCTTGCTCGCGAAGCGCCTGTGTCAATTGTGCTTCAGATTCGATGGCACCAACCAAGCGGTGCCACTACAGCGCGGCGTTTAAGCGGAAGGTCGTGTTACATGTGGAAAAGACATCGAACCTACGAGCGCAGCAAGAGTTCGGCGTGCACGAAAAGAATGTGCGACGATGGCGAAAACAATGTGCGGAACTCTTCGGTTGTCGGCTCGGTTCGGTCGACGACGACGATGAATAAACTTATGTACTACATGCCTACGGAGTGTGCGCTTGCGTAAGAAAAAGGGCATGCCTACGGAGTGTGCGCTTGAGTAAGAATAAAGGCTGTGTTTTCTACCAATAAAATGGTGTTCTCTTTTTTTTTTCATTCGGCCTACATTCGAGGAAAGTTTTTTTTTTTTCAGGCCTTGCCAATTTCGGGGGTCGGCCTAGATTCGAGCAAATACGGTAGTTCTGCAGGAATTGTTAACATACATGGTCTGTCCCAAAAGTTCCCGGAATTTTTTTGGTAGCAAGCAACACAGCTTGGCGGGGCAGCGCTTTGGGCAGATAAGTTAGAGGAGGATATAAGCTTCAAAACGAGTCTGGTTTCGGTTGCCTGCAGGCAGTTGTTGTTGGCAGGTCATGCTTTGCACAGAGGTATCTACTGCACCCTCATCGAGAAAAAAAAAATGGACCAGTTTTTGGATAGCATTATGCAATCAAGTTTCGTGTGAAACTGGGTAAAAACGGGGCGGAGATGTTCGAAATGCTTCAGAAAGCATACGGTGACGACGCAGTGAAACAAAGCCAAACTTTTATGTGGCACAAGAGGTTCCAGGAAGGTCAGGAGTCTGTCAACGATGACGACCACTCGGGACGCCCGTCGAAACCAAAAACGAACGACTCGGTGCCAAAAGTGCTCCAAGTTTTGGACAAGGACTGGCGATTAAGTGTTCAGATGATCGCAGAGGAGTGTGAAATACTCAAAACTATTGTTCATTGTGTTTTGATGGAGGATGTTCAAAGGAGGAAAGTCTGCGCGAAAAGCATGCCAGAAGTCCTGACGAACGAGATGAAGGAGGAGCCAAATTGCACTCATTGGCTCCGTGTTGCTGGCCAAAATGGGTGTGGCAGTGCTGCCCCAGCCGCCGTACAGCCTCGATTTGATACCACCGGACTTCTTTTTGTTCCCAATGATCAAAAGAACCTTGAAAGGAACTCTGCATGGGATGATGGAGACGGTAAAAGCATCTGCGATGACCTCACCCAAGGAGGTTCCTGTTGACGGCTTCCAGGGTGCCTTCAATGATTGGGTGAAGCGTTGGCGATGGCGCATCAAAGCAGGGGGAGAGTACTTTGAAAAATTCTGAAGAGATTGTAAATTAATACTGAATAAATTATTTATAACAAAAAAATTCCGGGAACTTTTGAGACAGACCATGCATATTGGTAAAAAGGCACTGAGCATTCTTTGTTCAGTTCTTATCTTTCTGAATTAGTCTGTGAAAATTGAACTCTACATCATCACTACAGTACACTATGAGTGGTTTTCCTCCTTCACCTCAAAGCTATGTGACAGCACGACATCTAAAATGACGAGAGAGAAGAAAGAAGCAGCATAAGGTATAAACTAAGACCAATGCTCACCGTATGAGCACTGCGCTGAAGGTGATTGTCATCAATGGCCTCTGCTATCATGGACGCCCTGAGAACGTTGAAGAGTCAACTAGCACAGGACTCAAGTTGGGGCTGTCCCATTTCTCACAGGATGGACTGCACTGTGAAAGACAACATGTGAGACGATGAACACCGTGTGTACAATGCTGCACCTAGCAAGAGAATGCTGACACTGACTAGATGACATAATGGGATACACTCAAAAATTAAACTGACAAGCTTATAATGCAATGCATTGCTATGTGGCAAGGCATGCAAAATGTACTGTGGTGAAGTGTGCAGAGTGCATTGTGGTGAAGCATGCCATGATCAAGAAAAGGAGAGAGTCACGGGGCCGAGCATGTTTTCCTTATTCACGCATGCTTGCGCCATCAAAATACACTTGCCTCCTTATCAATCTTGGTACACTTTACCACAATGCATTGTGTACGCTACTCTGCAGTACACTTTGCAAGCTTCAGCACACAGCACTAGAGTATAACAACAAAGCTATATCAAGCAATTTATGTAAGCTTCACTTTATTGCACCTTTATACTATTGAGAAACTCACTTACAAAAATCGAAAATAAGCTATGCATGGTCTTGCTGATATGAGGTAGATTGTACATTGAGGGATTAGCAGAAGGAAAAGAATTCTCGATAATGCTAGGATGCAACAAAAAGTGATATCAAAACAAAGTTTAAAAATAGCTCACTACCGCTTGAAAAGATGCGACTGAGAAAGCACAAACACCAGCCAAAGTACTTCGTCATTTTATGCCAAACTGCCGTACCTTGCTCACATAAGCGTCTCTGAAAACAGACTGGTAAAAGTGCGGGACAGCAAACTGCTTGAGTTCCGTGTTGGAGCGGACCATGGATGCAGTCCTCTGAACTGGCTTCTGGCGCTTGACGTTTGTGAGATTCCTGCATGGCAGCGTTTTGTCAAAAACATTACGCAAAGGATGGAAAAGCAAACAAAGCATTGCGTGGGTAAGAAAAACAAAAAGGCGCCACCAGTTCAGACATCAAAAATTACATAAAAAACACAAATGAACAGAATGACGCATGTCAGTTATTTGCAAAAATTCGCAGACAACAACACAGTGCAAGTAAAATTATGACCATGCACATTTGACGTATGTTAATTTTTAGAGGGTGTAAGTTATGGAGATACTGAATAGTTATTCACTGTTCACAAACATATTTTTTATTTGGTGTTGTAATTATTTTGGAATCAAATATTCGTGAGATCGTTCTGTGGACAAAGGAGAGAATTCACAAAGCTTCTTGTTAACAAGAAGTGTTTGTAAATAGACAGCTGCCTTAGCGAATACATATTATATTTAAACAAAGGTTATTACAACGTATTGCAGTCCAATGTGCAATGAAAATCCATGTATTAGGAAAGAGCACAACTGAAGAAAAACAGTCACTTTCTAAGTACACAAAGTCAAATATTCATTCTGATTCTCTTGTCCATAATTACTATGAACAGGTATCATAATGATTCCCGTTTTTCTTTATTCTCTTTCGTGTATCTGTGTGCGTATGACACTGCTAAGATAATGCAAGACATTGGAGTATTTATTTTAAGAAGAGGTTCCAGAATGTCAGAATCAATATTTTGTTCATTTGGAGTCTTTTATCTCAATTATGCAATTTACTAAACTATGGCTTAACATCTCAGTCCAGTGCATGTACTGCCCCGTGAATACAGACCAAGCTTTTCACTGATCTATCCAGAAATCAGAGGAGAATACCAGGGAAACAATTCACGCAAAGCAATCAGTAATCTAATGTTGCCAGCTGGCGACAACTCGCACCTGACAGTGCTTTTCCAGAAGTCAGTGCTGCCCAGGGTTGTCAGCATGGAGCGAGTTTTTCCCGCCGTGAAGCCTACGAAGCCCCAGGAGTTTTCTTGGCTCCCGTCTGATTTCACGGAGCCTCCAGAGCCCCACGAGGACACCACCTTGTTTTCAGGTAGCTGTGCCTTTTTTACAACACAAAAATGGGAATTAAACAAGCCAAGGAATATTTTTTTTCCAATGAAGCCTGACTGATACAATAGTACTCAAGCTTCTGCTAGAAATGTCAGTCAAGCCAGCTTTATCACTGTCACAGTACTTGTTGCAACAAAAGCATAACCATTGGGAAACAAATAGCATTGAAAACAAGACTAGATGACAATAACAACAAAAGATCTATTCAGACAATATGGCTTTTATATACTCAGAGGAGAAGTTAAAAGAGTGTGGTCTTTGTGATTCTTGTTATTTCTCTGCTAACCCTCTAGGGGTATAAAACCACTTTGCACAAGTTAAACCTTTCAGTTGCAGTCAGTGCATCACACTGAGTTCCTTTCCCTTCTTCCTGTTAGCAGCAATTTTTCTGCCCAGTCATCTACCACCGTGATCATTGCCCTAAACCGCACCAAAACACACAACGACCTTGAGTTAGCAAAACCTAGAATGAACCAGAGATAGTGTGTTTTATATGCAGCGCTACACTCGACGCCAGGACAATTAATGTACCTAGGGTTCTGCAGCTCTGATCAATTGCTTTACCAAAATGTGTCATAAACTTCATTTCACTCTTATACTCACAAAGATACATGTTAAAATACAGTTAATTTCTTTGTGACTATTGAAAAGTGCAAAATCCCCACCAAGAGCCAAGGTTTGTTACTGCACAAGAAATTCTTGCCTACTAAAGAACATTGTCGAGAATTTCTTGTACAGATGCTTACTATGCAATCATTTACCTCCATCTGCCTCATATGTAGAACCATTATTTCAGAATAATGGCTTATCATAACTGGGTTTTTACCACACACAGAGATACAGACCAAATTTATGTAATAAAAGACAAAAACTTCTTTTTAACTTTTGCAAATGACACTAGACTTAAGTGTTACAGAGAGAGAGACATGCAAAACATGAATATGGAAAGACCATAAAACAAGTACTACAACCTCGTGCTTACAATCAGTGCCAACTTATGGATACACCAGGAGATACACCACAGCCTAACTCTGGCAGGATTCCCATAAGTGTGGCAGACATGTACACTCACCCATTTTTGTTATGTCAAGGCAATGATAAACTTCTTTTAAAGGGACACTAAAGAGAAACAATGAATCGGTTTAGATCGATAAATTGTGCTCTGAGAACTCTAATGTCGTTAATTTTGCCATTATAGGTTTATAAATACACTCAAACCTCATTATAACAAAGTCACATCTGCCATGGAAATAACTTCGTTATATCCGAAAATTCGTTATAGATGTTTATTTTCAACACTGTATCTATGACAAGACTATTCTTCATTTACTTCGTTATAACCGATAATTCGTTATATCCGAGTTCATTATATCGTGGTTTGCATGTAAAGGAGAAAATCAAGTTCTGAGTTTCATTTCTAAATTTCATGCCGAAATCTCCCCGCGTGACGTCACGGATTTCAAAGTGTATTTATCGTATCTTGGCGCCATTGGCTCAACAAAATTACCCCAAACTTGGTATGTTAAGTCTATGGCCCCCTCAGAGGACAATGTACTTCATTTTTACCGATTAAGAACTACGTTGTCTCTAGTAGGCGTCGTCAAAACATGTGACGTCAAGGCGAATGGTGTGGAAACTTCAAGGCGGCGTCGCCACCCCCACATTTTGTTTTCTCGATTACTGAGCGTCTTCTCGCAGCAAGCGTAGCGTTTTTGATATCGTGAAAGAGTACTTTACTATATGAGAAAAATCGTTTTTGCTCTTTAGTGTCCCTTTAATATTGGTCTCTCAGTAACTGCTCTTTCC
>NC_051178.1:153807104-153926549 GCF_013339695.2 Rhipicephalus sanguineus | reverse complement strand
GTACAGTAGACTCCTGTTTAAACGAAAACTGAAGGGACCAGGAAAATATGTTTCATTTAACAGGAGTTTCGTTTACTGAGAGATGAAAGGGGTGCAGAATTCAAGAAAATACCAATGATGTTAGAGGCAGTTGTTCCATTTAAGCAGCAATTTCATTTAAGAGAGTTTCGTTTATTGAGAGTCTACTGTATAAGCAACTTTGAGTAGTAGCAGGATTTAACTTTAAGTACAATGCAAGTGATAACCTGTAAAATACGTTACGTTTTAAAATTTGCTATACTTAGAGCATATAAGCTGGTATAACAAGCTTTTAAACTTAAAAAATGATGAATCGATGTGAGGGTAATACAGTAAAACATCATTAATTCTAACTCGGTTATTTTGAAATCCCGCATAATTCAATGATATCTGCGGTCCCGTATTTCGCAATGTAAATTTCCCCTTCCCCTTCCTTACCTTAGTCCCCCCTCACCCCTTCCCCAGTGCAGGGTAGCAAACCGAAAAATTTCCTTCTGGTTTACCTCCCTGCCTTTCACTTAACTTTTCTCTATCTCTTGAGTGGATAATTTGAAGCGGCGGTCAGTACCAGCCCAGTTAATTCGAAAACTTAGGTGCCATGTGCCAATTCTAGATCTCGATTTAGCTGCAAATCCGCAGAAAAGATGGCCCTTAGGAGCCACAAGGCAATGTAGCGATACTAATGAGTGACAAGTTGAGCACCCCAGCCTCGCTGCTGTCAGTACAAGAAAAAAAAAACTGGTCTCGTGGTCAGTTGAAATGTGCGCCTGTGGAAAAGAAGGCATGCTTCACTGAAAGACAGCGGTGACACGTGGACAGCATGACGCATGCCTCTCGCAACGTCAACACGTCATGATTTACCCATTCTTTCTGGGAAAATAAAGAAATTAATAAAGGATGGTCTGACGGAATTCACAATGTATGCGAACCTCCAATTGGCAGTTGCTCGAGCAATTAGCGCATTTGCGCTGCTGGCGCAGTACTTGCCTGTGACGCCTACTTCGAAAACTCATTTTGAAAGCTTCTATGATCATCTTTTTCACCCAGAACACATAGCAAATACCGCCACACTGGTCATTATTAAATTCTTTATTTTACCAGGAAGAATGGGCGAATGGTCGCATCATGACGCGCTGACGCTGCAAGGAGCAGGTGACATGCTGTCTGCGTGTCACCACTGTGTTGCAGTGAAGCACGTCTTCTTTTTTTGCAGGCACGCATTTTAGTTGACCACGAGACCATTTTTTTCCCCCTTTCACTTTTTTCTTGCGTTGACAGCAGTGAGGCCCACCATTTTCCCGGTTTAGCGGCAAAATTGGGACTGGATATTGCTGGAAAAATAACCCAGCACCGTATCTGCTGCTGAATAAACCTGGCTCCCTAATGCACAATCATGGATGATGGCTACGCAATTCTGCAAGCATGCGGCGAAAACAAAACTACTGCTTGTCACAGCTTTGACCCCAGTCACTATCGACGCGATCAGAGGTAGAGCTCACGCATATCGCGTGCACCGAGTAAAATCGAAAACAAAACAAGTTTGCCGCAGTCGCTGAAGCCTTGGTCACCAACAATGTGATTGTGGTAGGATTGTGGATGGCGACCATGCCTTTCCGAAGGTCCGCAGCTGTTTGGGTTCAAATCGAACGCTGCTTTCACTCCTTCGTGTCGTACATTTGTGCCGCTTTGTGCTTGGCGTGCTCCGAGGATCATCCGAATTAACTGGGTTCCGGACAAATATGACCAAATGAATGAGAATTTGATGCCATTAAACAATGCACATGCATGCCGGGACTGAAGAACACGTCCAAATTATCCGATTTTCTGAATTAACAGGGGTCGAATTAACAAGCTTTTACTGTAATTGAAATACTTGTCAGAAAACTGCCATTTCTGGTTTCTCTCGCTGAGGATTCCTCATTTTTCCAATCAGAATACACGTACGTACGAGTTCACTGGTGCAAGCTGTGAAGGTTAAATTATGTGTCAATTTAATGAAAGGGACTTCAACATATCAAGGGACCTACTGCACATCTCTTTTAGTTTTCCTTAATATAACCTGTTTTGCAACAAATCATGAAACTTAAGGTTCGTAGCAACCATATAAAACTCATTGATTCAAAGCTGGGCCAGCCACATAGTATTAAGCTTACTTTGTCATGTCCCATAATTGTCAGACTCACATTCATTAAATTTTATCATGGTCTTACTGTACTTGTTAGATTCGCCATTATTTTGGGCATGGAAATATAATTAGTATAGAGAGACAGATAGATGTGGATCCGATTGTCTTTTCCTTTTTTCCTAAGGCTCCAGCACTGCACGTTCCCAGGTGCATTGTCTGCTATTCATTGGCAATGGCATTTTACAGCCAATCACGAAATTGTGGATGTGGTTCCTGCTGACAGTACCAGCATTCCAGTACGAGCAGAAAAGCACTCATGTACTGTACCTTGTTTGAATACACACAACAAGAAACAGTATGATCAAAATGAAACTGGGTGTCACCACTATGACTGGCCTTGTTGCCCACTCTGCAGTTGAGATGTTAAGCTGTTAAATATTTTTACAGTGCCTGATCTTGGCTCATCACTCGGGTGCCGTCAAGGTGGTCTCCCTCCTGTCTCGGCGTAACCTTCTGGGCGACAGCCCAGAGTGGTTCGAGTTCTCACCACAGGTGTCTGGACTCTTTGACCGTGGATTTCTTGCTCTTGAGGTTGGTGCCATTCCAATAGTACATAATGCACCTTGAGCACGGACTTCTTACCTCATGTTACTGTAGAGAGTAACGAATGAAAAAGGGGGCATTGATCAAGGGCTTGTTTCTTTTGTTAGACACAACCTAATGAAACCAACAGACAATGGAGCTTAGGAACGCACAGGGGACAATAACTGTATGTTTTAAATGTGGTATAGCAACTATGACATTAATGGAAAAGAATTACAGTGGATGAAAAATCAACTTGCCGCAGGTAGTGACCGAACCTACATGCTGCGTGAGGCCAGCTCGCAACTAAACAGTAGGGGTGTGCGAATATTCGAAATTTCGAATATTTTTCGAATAGTGTTTGCTATTCGATTCGATTCGCACTGGAATTTTACTATTCGAACTATTCGAACCTCCCAAAAACAAATAGAGTCAACGTCTGATTGAAAGTGACCCCTTCAAATTTTTGATATGCTTCACCTCATCACACTCCGGTATTGCGGCAAAGCTGCCTTTCAAGCTCCGTTACGGTCGAACTTTTCCAAGACGCAACGTCCAATTGACGTGGTCTCTAGATTTTCAATATGCTTCACCTCATTACACCCCGGTATAGCGGCAAAGCTGCCTTTCAAGCTCTGCTACGGTCGCAAATGTATTAACTCAAAAAAACGCTGGTTCCAACATGGAGATGAAAGATGTGGCAGAGGTGGGGGCTCAATTAATGATGTTTTGGACCTGAAATTTGGGCACGAAGTCCGAAAAATCGGAAGCCGAAGCTTTTTAGCATCCAAAATTTCAAATGTTTTTATATACCGACGTCTACTAGGCAGATTTGGAACTCCGGACTTGAAGGGAGCACACCCTTGTCTGCCACATCAGTTGGGCTTCCACAGAAGTTGAAAGAGGAGAGGCTGAGGAAATGACATCTTTGCCTATCACATGTAACGTGTTGTTGGCAACACTTTTGTTGCACCAAATCATGTACATAAATACAATTCGGCCTCTACATTGCCTCATTCTTGACAAGACAACGATGAAACACCACCCCGCCAGTGCTTCATCAACCTAGCGAAAAGAAACACTTTCATGTTGCTATCTCATAATGTGCTTAGGAATCCTCTCTAACTTTTTTTTCTGCAATTTCGCTTCGATGTATTAAAAAAATATTCTAGAAATATTCGAAAAATATTCGATTCGATTCGCACTCACACTTCAATATTCGAATTCGCTTCGCACCCAAAATTTTGCTATTCACACAGCTCTACTTAAAGGGCCCCTCACCAGGCCACATAGCAAATTTTAGTTAGACGCTGGAAGTTGTTGTGTGCCGAATGAAGAGCAGTATGCCGCAAGAATTTTTCAAATCGGTTCATTACGAGCTGAGAAAAACAATAATTTGTAGCGGCGCAAAACCATGATGCGAGGAGGCGAGTTTCAAACCCTTGCCACTGGCCCCGTGTAGCCTTAGCAAGCCAAATCCCTTCCCTGCCCTCTTCACTTGACACATATGCATGAACACGTCATGCGCATGCATGGTCACGTGCGCATGACGTGCCCGAGCCAGCCCGAGCACGCGATCGGCGTTGCACGGCTATGGTAGCGCGGCCGCTACCTTTTTTTTATGTAGCGGCCGTGGGCATTTTGTCGGCGTTCTCTGTGGTGTACTGCCTGTTTCTGCGGGACGGGCATGAAAGTTGAGACATTTATACGGGCACGAGAGTGGTGGTATCATGAGCCAGTGCCGCATTAACGTTTACTTGAACGCGGTAGAATAAATGAGCATAATGAGTGCTCGAACGCGCCAGAACATTACTTTCGTTTCCAGGGCTGGCGTCTGCTCGATGCGCTAACCACGAACGCATGGAAAAGGGAGGCACATTAGCCCTGCATCTTGCTGCAATTCACGAAAAAAAAATGGAAAAGACGCACATATTCCCTTTGTGTGTCTCATTATTCTTCTCAAGTTTTATTAATCTATTCAAGCAACAAATTACACAAACTACACATGTCGTGTCAAATAATTATCGCAGTGTCACGTGCTGCTGTTGGCGACGTCAGAGCACAGTCGTCTACGTAGAGGAGCGACGTCGCAGCACTACCATCTACGTAGAGCCACTTTCTCATGTACGTCATCCCCTCATTCTCTAAAGCGCGCGCCCGCGAGAGGAAGGGCAAGCAGCGTTCACCTTGAAATTTGACCCATTTCCGCGGCGCGCAGCGTTGCAAATTTTGGCAGACGTGATCGTGAACGACCCAGTGTATGCATTGCGCTCGTTAGCTCAAAATTGTCAAACCTGGTGAGGGGCCCTTTAAGAGTCTTCCACACTCACCGTCAGTGTTGCGAGCGGCACTGGCTACCACTCTACGCAAAACCTAAATAGGCTTGTGCGAATATTCGAGCACTTCGAATATTCGAACGAATAATACAGTATTCGAATTCGCTTCGATTCGAATTTAAATTATTGAAAATTTCGATGTATTCGAAATGAACGAATAGGTGTATATTAATCCGCTTATAACCCCCCTGTAAAGGTGGTTTCACTGCAGTGGAGTGGTGCATTACCGGGAATACACCTTTCCAGGAAAAATCCGCACTGTCCGTTTGTAATTTTTTGTAAAGGTAGTTTCACTGCAGTAGAGGGATGCTATACCGTGAATACACCTTTCAAAAAAAAATCCGCACTGCCCGTAACTTTCTGTAAAGGTAGTTTCACTGCAGTGGAGAAGTGCTATACCGTGAATACACTTTTCCAGGAAAAATCCGCATTGCTGCGAAGCCCCATTTCAAGGTTAAATGAACATATTACCCTCACATTGATTCATCATTTTTTAAGTTTAAAAACTTGTTATACCGGTTTATATGCTCCAAATATAGTAAATTTTAAAACGCAACATAATTTACAGGTTATTGTTTGCATTCAACCGAAAGCCAAATCCTGCTACTATTCAAAGTTGCTTCCACTTCCTTTGAACCAAAAAAAGAATGGCATTTGCACATCCCTTATTACAATTTAAAAAAAAAATGTTGTGCAGGTCGGTTGGGTCATGACAAATATGCTCATTTTTCTTTATAATATGCAATATATATTATTCGAATTCGATTCGAAATTATTCGACCAAAATCACTATTCGCTTCGAATTTGCTTCGAATCTAAAATTTACTATTCGCACAAGCCTACTAAATACCCAATAAAGTGGATGGGAAAGCGACCGCCACCGTAGCCACTCAATTGGTAGAGCATTGGATGTGTTATCCGAAGGTTCATTCCCCTCATGCGGCAAGTTGATTCTTCATCCACTTCAGAATTCCTTTCATTTACATCATAATTACTATACTACAGTAAAACATACAAGTAATGTCCCCTACAGCTTCCTTAGCTTCATTGTCTGTTGGTTTCATTAGGTAGGGGGTAACGGTCATTCATACTGTATCTGTTTTCTGTATGGTGAAACTACAGTCGAACACGGATATATCGAACCCACGTATATCGAATTTTCGGCTATATCAAACTCGTAAATTATCCCCTTCAAAATCCTCTGTAAAAGTATAGAAAACTGCACATTTATATCGAACGGTATTTTTACCCGCCATCGGATATGTCGAACACCACGCGAGCTGGAAGGTGCGCTTCAGCACTCGCAGCGCCCCGCGACCTTTGCGGCACCGCGCCTCCGCCGACACCCGATACACTCGAAAAACGTGAGGGCGAGAGGGCTCAGACTGTACTCCTGTTGGGCGCATTCTCCAAGTTGCGGAACGGCTTTTTTTTCTCTCTCCCTCTTTCTCATGCTTTCTCCGCATTACCGTCGGCTTGGAGAGCAGGAACGAAATGTCCGCGATCTTCTCCTTTCGCCTTTTCTTTTTTTAGAGCAGGAACGAAGGAGCCGGCGGCTTCCTCCTTTCGCCTTTTCTTTCTTTTTTTTGTGTTGCTGTTTTGTGAGTTTTGATCAGCCAACCACAGCTCTCCTTTCGTATTTGCTCAGCGAACCATATCGCTGCTGCTCTCGCAGGTAGTAGCCCGGGTAGCCATCGCCACCATCGCGACTGATCGCGAGCGCTTTAATTGTTGGCGGAGTCCACTTCCATGAGTTGTCGCATACCACCGCATTCCTCTTTTGCGTTCGTGCTGTGCAAAGGCGCTATGGACTGCTTGAATTTTCGACTTCTCGTGTAGCAATGGCCAGCGTCAAGAAGCGCAAAACCCTTGACTTTGCGACGAAGTTGAAAGCCATACAGCGTGTTGAAGCGGGCGAAAAAAGTTTGGCGGTGGTGGACAGCATCAGGATACCACGGAGCACGCTGAGTACTTTATTGAAGAACAAGGCAGATATCAAGGCAAAGGTGGCAGAGCAGCGATCGTCAGGAGCCTGTCATGTGCACGCTGCTGCGACGGCGAGCGCATAGACGACGCGTTTCACGAGTTGTTGTCCCTCTTCCCGGCTGCCGTACCACCCGAAGTGTCTGCGGACGATTTCGTGGAAGTGGACTGCAATGTTCAGGCTGTTGCGAGCCTCGCTGACAAGGACATAGTAGCTGCGGTCACACGGACCCAGGATGCCCAGGCCGACAGCTCAAGTGGCGACGAAGATCGTCTGGACGAGGCGGCGGCTACACGCGTGTACTCCGCCGCTGAAGTGGCGGCAGCGTTCGGCTTGATTCGCCGTTGTTGCGGCAACATGGAGGAAACCGGGCTGTCGCACCTGGACAGCTAAGATAAGCGATTTTTTTTCACGCAAATAAAAAATTCTGTTGCATAGTGTGTGCGGAATTAGTTGTCATTCTTGAATGCGCCGATTGTATGTGATCGTCCGCCACTGGTAAGGTCTCGGGACCTGTATTTTTTTATATTGAATTTTTCATATATCGAACTGATTCGCGATCCCCTTCGAGTTTGATATACCCGTGTTCGACTGTATACACTGATCGTGCAGCTGACTGCCAGTCTATAATACCGCAACTGCTGTTGTCGATCGGGAATTTACCAGATGTTTACCACAATAGCATGGCAACTCAAGTTTCAGGGACAAAAGCCTAAAGTCAGCTATTCTTCGGTTATGTTCAGCGTGACATAATATCTGTTATTCTTTTGGCACTTTTATTTCAGCGCTTCAGTATTCTTGATCTGGACATAGAATGTACCTTGTGGTTATAAACTGTAGACCATCTTTCGCTTGCTGTAACACAATTTACGTGCTTAATTGACCTAACACATTTTACTTAGATGCATGGAGTGCTGCATGATCGTCCCCATAACGACACCCAGAGGCACACAGGCATTGTACTTACCTATTTACCTATGCCCAAGTGATGGGCATGTGGCTACGTGCCCTACAAGTTTCCTGGCTTGACGTGATCTAGCTTGCTAGTTCATCTCTGGCTACCACATATCAAAGTGAAACTGTGAAAATTGATTGTGCAATATCTCTAGTCATAGGAGCTCAATTAGAGCAGTCAGGAACGTTTCAAAATGTTTGTTCAATGCATTGAACATATGACTAAAAGTTGTACCACATATGCATGACCATCATTGAATGGCCTCCAATACTGAGCTCCTTCGATGATTACTTGGAAGAGTGGTTCATGACCCCTTTAACAACCACAGGATGGTAGCAATATTCAAAGGGCAGTACAAAGAAAGCATTTTTTCCGCTTACACCCTGTAAGAGGGTGTAAATGAAAGTGAACGACTAGACTTTGTTTTTATAATTCACTGACCCAGGCTAGACATTTATCAGTATTTAGTGCTCTCTGCAAAACTGGACGTATTGTGTTGTGCTGACTTGAAATTTTCAAACTTATGCTTTAAATTAAACAAGAAAATGATTCAGGTAAGTCAAAGGATTGCACTGACACTACCTGATGCAAGATAGTGTGTCTGTCTGTCCCTTGTGCTGCAGTGTGAGTGGCTCTTTGCTGGAATCAGAACTCCCATTGACACAATCGATGGTGGGGAGAGCAGTGACGAGGAGACGTCGCCTCCTTCGCTGTCCGGCAAGGCAGGCAGTGTGTTCCGACATGCCCTTTACTACGTGACCGACAGTGAACGATTTGCACCGCCAAGAAAAAAGCCCTTGTAAGTGGAGGCAATGCTCTGCTTTTATTGTTAATATTTGTTCTTGCACTCCTTAATCACTACTACTACTACTACTACTACTACTACTACTAGTACTAGTACTAGTACTACTGCTACTGCTACTGCTACTACTACTACTACTACTGCTACTGCTACTGCTACTGCTACTGCTACTACTACTAGTACTACTGCTACTGCTACTGCTACTGCTACTACTACTACTACTACTACTACTACTGCTGCTGCTGCTACTACTACTACTACTACTACTACTACTACTACTACTACTACTACTACTACTACTACTACTGCTACTGCTACTGCTACTAGTACTACTGCTACTGCTACTGCTACTGCTACTGCTACTACTACTACTACTAAATTGGACATGTGCGCCGGACCCAAAGTCAACAGCGGCGGTGCGCTGGTGTTTCCACCTCCGGCGGCAGCGCGTGAATGGCGCGGGGTTCATCGGACCGGCGGCGGCGCGGGTGGTGGTGGTGGGGGGGGGGAGCGAATCAGTGAATGCAATAAGTACACGCCGTAATGCTACATGAACGAGGGCTAGCAGCTAACTTTGTTTGCTCTGATCTCACTTGACTCTACAAAACGCTGGTGTACGGCAACACGGCCGCTCCCAGGAGAGAAGCGGCTTTCGGTCAGTTTGTCGTATCAGTGGCCCGAGCGCGAAGCAGTGAGATCACAGCATCACAGCGCTCACAGCGCGTAGACGGTACATGAGCCGTTCGCTGGGGGATGTCTGTCGAAATAGCGCGCGTGCCAGCGCTCTTGACCGCGCCCTTATAGTCAAAGTTCACAGTTGCTGCTCAACTTACACAGTCCCTCTCCCCCAACATCCTTTCCTGCTCCTTCGCCCAGCAAATGACGGGTGGGGGGTTTCCTTCTGCTTGAGGAACAATCGACGGCAGGCCTCACACGCGGGTTGATGTCATTCCATGTGACGGAGATGGCCAGCTTGTTTCATCTCTGCTTTAGCCATGCACCTTGCCAACGCTCGCGAGCTTTTACTCACGGGTAGAACATACAATGCGCGGAGCGATGTTATCGATTTAGAGTTTATACGGAACGTGACAGCGACGGTGAAAACCTGTCCTGAGTGTCCATACAATTGCTAACGCAATAAAAAATATGCAAATCAACCGTCGAAGCGGGCTCACCTTTTTCCTGGAAAGCTGCATCGTCTCCACTGTAAAGCGTGCGTCCCTTGGAAGAATCACATAATCCGGCTCCTTTTCCATTGGTTTCGTTCTCGCCTTCCATACCCCTCTTACAGGGGACATCTCCTTGCCACTTATTACTTCATAAAGCACGTGTACAATGTCAGCACTAAGCGTTGAACCTATCATGCTTTCGCGCTTGTCGGCTACAGTCTGTTATCTCTGCATGCGCAGTCGCAAACGCACAAAATGGAGCGAAATCAGTTAATTGCGCACGATAGTCGTGCAAGAGAAGGAAGAGCGGGTGGGCGGCTGCATAGCAAAGCAGTATGGGAGACAATTCACAACTGTTAATATTCGTATGTGAACTAGTCGAGAGTATGTACCCTGATAATGCCACGTGAATCACTGTTCTGGCATCACGAAGTGCAGCAAAAGACAAGAAACGCCAAGAGAGAATAACGCGCTCGTTGTTTTTGTTTTTTGTTGTATTTTCAGAGGCTCTTAGGGGCCCTTTATAAAAACAGGGCGTGCAAAACACGGACACAGGAGAGTAGTCAAGACACCAGAAGCGCCGCTAACAATTGAAAAATCACACAGCGGCGAAACCGAAGGTAGACACAAATATTTATCTGCACATTTCCACGTAAGAAGCCATATACCTATAAATCAAGTGCGAGTAGTGGTCTACGTGAGAAATACCTGTTCACTCTCTCGACTTTTCTCTTATGTCCGTGTTTCCACATCATGTCTTCTTAACATGAATACCTACCAACTAGCTCAGCTATATTCTAAGTTTGCCATTCTCTTTACTTCTGCATTTATTTATTGATTTACTCGAGTAAGAATGAAAGGAAAAAGTGTACTAACGCACCGAGATATATATATTGCTTATCTATTTTATTTATTTATGCACAGTGTACTAGGTCCAAGACTACAAGAATATGCTATCCAGCGAGTTGGGTCGTCGCCCTTTAAGGCTGGAGGACGCGGCAGCGTTAAAGTCAGGCAATACTCGTGATATTTCTGGAGAAGTAAAACATACTACAACTTCTGGGGAGCTATTCTCGATGCGGTCATCCAAAGGAGATGTCCACAGTCCATTTCGGCAGAGTGCATTCAGTGATTTGAAAAAGCGGTGAGCCGTGATGTTACCTCGCTCTTGACCACATCGCCGCACCGAACCCGCCAGCCCATTCCTAGCGTAAGAAGAGAGTGGACGAAATGCACTGAAACAGGAACTTTTCAAGTCTGAATTGGCATATGAATGTGTCCCAGATTTTTGATAACGATGCAGAGAATGCGTACCGACCTTAAAGCTGCGTTAGACGAGCGGCCGCATTAAGGGGGGACATGGCACTTAAAAAAAGGTTTTTTATTTCTTAATCGATTTTGATGAAACTTTCTGAGTTTATGTATATTTGAGCACTAATTTCAAATATGCAATTATTTTTCTAGTATGATGTGTAGTTTTTAAAATACAAGATATTTCATATGCCTTTTGGGGAGCAAGATTTTTTCTAAACTGAGTTAGTTACAAAGTAAATAAGCATATCACAATAATCTGCAATCGGAACTGTGTGCAGTGCAACAAATATTGGTGTTCTAAACCCATTAGAACAAAAGTTATGGTATGTTGAACATTCACTAGTGAAATTCTAGCTTGAAATCGACTCACTCGCGAATGTTCAACATAGCATAACTTTCATTCAAATGGGTTTAGAACATCCATTTTTGTTGCACTGCACACAGTTCCGATTGCAGATTATCGTGACATGCTGATTTACTTTGTAACGCAGTGAGTTTAGAAATAATCTAGCTCCCCAAAAGGTACATGAAATATTTTATATTTTAAAAACTACACAATATACTAGAAAAGTAATTGCATATTTGAAATCAGCACATAAATATACATAAACTCAGAAAGTTTCATCAAGATCGATCAAGAAATAAAAAACTTTTTTTAAGAGCAGTGTCCCCCCTTAAACCTAAGTCGATGGCTAACACGATCAAAAGACATGTACACCGAAAATCGGATCTCTGATTGCTGCGTTCATCGCATTGAAGCGCATTCCGTTCCTATCATTTGTGTCGAGAGTGTTTGAAAGCTTTGTGATGTCATGATGGCGCTGCAGAACAAGAACTGGAAACAGGGGGCGCGCTTCTCGCCGAGCTCCCGCTATTCAGCGGCCACTGAAATGGACAGTTCATTACATGGACAAATCGAGAAGAGCTCCTCCGGTGAAGTGCTGTATTTTACTTCCAGATTCCCCATTCGAATTAAAAGAAAAGACTAACGGCGGCGCGCCGCGATTATTGCACGGCAGCGGCAGCGGCGTGATCTCTCTTGGGACTTCGGCGGCGGCGCGAGTGGCGTGACCAAAAACAGGCAGCGGCGGTGGCGCGGCGTGGCGGCACACACCTCTACTACTAATAATACTACTAATACTACTACTAATACTACTACTGATAATAATAATATTCCACTACTACTATTATACTACTGCTACTGCTACTACGACCACCACCACCACTTGGGGGTCTTGCTGTTTTTATTTGGAAGAAGAAAACGGCTGATGTGGCTCTCACAATGGTAGAATTTGGTCAATTTTGTCAAATACCGTATTTACTCGGGTAATGAACGCACTCCCATAATAAACGCACCCCAACTTTAGTTGTCAAAATTTGGAATTTTTTTCTCCCGTGTAATAATGCACCCCAACTTTCATCCGCTGCAGTCCCGCGAACCGATGCGTGGTGCCTCCTCGCCCGTTGACCTTTTCGTTCTTTTTTATTATTATGCCGATCCCCCTTGGTTTCTCCCCCCCCTCCGCCCGCTGCTGCGCACCGTTCTTTGTTTTTCTTTCTATCTGTGCACGGCACGTCCCTCTCTTTTTGTACTTGATTTTGAAGTACCCATGCACCACAGCAGGATTCATGAACGGTGCGAGTGTAGGGACATCGTGACTCTAAAGCACACACAGGCGAAGGTCATGAAACTGCCCACGCCAGCCAACGGTTGCTTTTTGCAAATATGAAACTATAAGGAACCGGCGGCAACCGGCGGCGGGAGCGCGCAGAGACAGCTTGCAGAAAATAGCGCCATCTACCACCGAAGCGGCGGTGTTTCCACAGCCAGGTGGGACAGCCAATCAAAACGACGCTAGACAGCGACGCGTGTTCTAGCATTCTGGCCATTCTAGCCCTACCATTTCCTTTCCCGCCAGCCATTCCCACTCCGTTGTGAGTTCGTTTTTAGCCTGTCTTGTGTTTTGCCGTGGACGATGGGTCGAAATGTGAGCTACATATCCGGTTTCAAGCTGCTGGCTGTGGAGTATGCTCTTTAGCATGGTAATCGTGCTACCGGTAGGCATTTCAGAATCTATGAAGTCCGTGTGCGTTACTGGCGGAAGCAGCGCAATAAGCTGCGTGCTACGAATCGGGTGCGGCGTGCCTTTAGGGGACCGAAGACCAGAAAGTTTCCTACTGTGGAAGAAGAGGTCTTAGAATATGTCCGGGACCTGCGGAAAGAAGTCTGTGTCGTTTCGCACGAAATGATCAAGACGCACACGCGAGCCACAGCCAGGAAGCATGGCCTCGCGACCACCGCTTTCAAAACGAGTAATGGGTGGACGACACGCCTCATGCGGCGCAATGGACTGTGCTTGATGGGGCACACACAAGGAGGTTAAAAAAAACTTCTGGAGTGGAGGCGGCGTGCCGCCGCTGAAGCCGACGATCGCCATATTGCTCCAGGCAGAAAACATTTGGGTCGTCACTTGAGCCTGTGCAGAAGTTCCACAGATGGCGAATTTATCCACTCCTTTCGTGACAAGCGAGTGTTGTGGATGTCTCATTTGTTGGACTGCGATTCACTTGATAACCACATTTAAAATTTGTTAAAGATTGTCAAGCTGTAAATAAAAAACGCCGGGCCTGCGTGGAGCGCGCAGCACGGTCACAGCGAAAGCTGGAAGAGCGGCCTTTCTAGAGCCCGTTATAAACTCTCTTGGGGCAACTAATACAAGTACATTTGCAAGGTACCAACTACGCCACAAATCATAATTTTTGAGAAGTAGGGAAGCATTCACTATGCCATTGTTCGTCTTTCTGCGGATAAGCAAGGTACCCACTACACATGTGTAAGGCATTATGTGAACTTTGTTGACGCAGCCTGTGGGTGATTATGATGAAGAATTATGGCTGAGCCTTTCGTAATGGATTTGAAGAAATTACCGACCCGGTCACTCGTTGCGCAATCAGCATTGTGTGACGCCTGGTTCTTATTTTACTCTTATGACACGCTATATTACAATTTTAACGCGATTCCTTGCCTGACATGACGCCTGTAAAGATGTTTTTGCAAGGGAGTTCCAGTCACTAGCGTGGCTCTGTGGTAGAATACTCGACTGCCATGCAGAGGACCCGGGTTCAAATCCAATCTGAGCCTATTTATTTCATTTTTTTCTTATTTTGCGCGATAGTGGTTACGCACACCGGCGGCGACGGCGGACAACTACCCCACTGCCGTTGTGATCTGATAACAGCTTTCGCTGTAAAATCAGGCTTCACCACATTTCAAAAGAAATCAACCGGAAAAAATTTGGCAGATCCCACGCGTTGTGGGAATCTGTTTCATGCAAAGCAGTCAGCGAGCACTTCTATGCTGTATTTTATGGCTTTGAGCCGAGCGTTATGAGGTGGATCAACGTGTTTTTGTAAGTGTGGTAGCTGTGTGCACACCGTGGGCTTACCAGGCGTGTCGACAACGCTGGCGTTTAAAGGGTATAACTTTATGAAGCAACGTAACGTCAGCCCTCACGTTAGAGTATATACGTCAGTATTATAGAAACTAAGTGCACTTTATGGTGCAACCATATGAATATCATAACTTTCGTTAATATATTACTCTGGGGTCGAGCAATGCTTCAATATAGCTTGCTGAAGCATATGAATACAAATGTAATGTATACTGCTATAAAAGCGAAGCCAACACTCGAACCACAGACGTTAATTTGATATGACGCCCGCATCGTACGAGTACATATGTAGTGTGTATTGCTTTCTTGCAAAATTATATAGCCAGCACCACAACCACAATTGACGTTGCACCAAAATTACGCCTGCACAGACTGTTTTTCCAAATCAGTCTATAGACCTGGCGTGCCTCTGTGGTAGAATACTTCATATCCACGCAAAATGCTTTGGTTCGATTCCTGCTGTGATCCTAATATTTATCCTTTCCATTCGTCGGGTCAACACTGCCGATGTCGGTTTTTCTTAAGGCTCTCGCATTTAAATTGCCAATGTTCTCACAGTCCCTGGCTATATATAAACTGTCAATCACCTGCGGTGCATACCCGTACACGGCGGCCCATGGTAACAGGTATGTGCCTCACATGTCTGGAGGAAAGGGTTAAAAGTCTG
The DNA here is from genome assembly GCF_013339695.2 of Rhipicephalus sanguineus. Lineage (NCBI taxonomy): Eukaryota > Metazoa > Arthropoda > Arachnida > Ixodida > Ixodidae > Rhipicephalus > Rhipicephalus sanguineus. Next base: position 153,911,145 of record NC_051178.1, on the reverse strand, counting down.
GATCGATTCTGTTTAGCATGGCAGCACTGTAATCACGAGCACTGCAATTTCGAACATATGCTCTGGCTGTGCCCCTTTAATTCGGGGTCAGAATTATCAGACAAACCCTCCTGGGAGGCTGCCATACGCAGAATGGAACTCAACAACCAACTCCTGGCAGTCCAGAGCATAGAGTTTCCTACAATACTTACTAGAGGGAACTCTGGCGCTAGTGTCTATGGGAGCTGCAATGCATTGCGCTTCAGCCAGCATGGGAATCATGGGTAGTACACGGATTTGTCTAAACTTCGTTCTTTCGGCTCCGTTTGGCTCCGCGTCGCCTGCATCCGCTTTGTGGCAAAACGAAGTTCAGCAAAAATCAGCAGTTTCACTTCACCACTTTAACTTCTTTAGGCTCACCGATTCAAATCTGGTCACGAAGTTCACAACGATCCATTCTTTTATCTGAAAGAAAACCAAAACATAGCAATAAACAAAGCCACAAGTGCGTTCGAAGCCCACAAGCACGAAGACTAGGCAAATCCGTGTACTACCCATCATTCCCATGGTGGCTGAACGATCGCAGCGCCAGAGTTCCCTCTAGGTCATTTTAGGAAACTCTATGGTCCAGAGGGCCCGGGACATCGCCGAGAGGCTCCAGCTTCCAGCTCCTTCCTGGGTGGAGCCACCTGGCTGAGCTAGCGGGACCTCCAGTCGCGTTCAGCTTCTGCCACTTTTGGACCACAATAAAGTTCTCACTCACTCACTGGAGGAAAGGGTTTGACTACGTACGCAACAGGATTTAACTGTTATTCATGTCATGACCCGACAGTCATATTCGTCAAATTCTCATACCCGCCCATGCCGATATTGTTCTACACCAAGTTAATGAGGCAATCATGAGAGCACCCAGGCGTAGGCGGCTATATAAAAGATACGTAGATAGAAACGCTGAATGTACCACAGGTTTGCTAAGAAATGCGTCGCATTTAAAACTCCCAGAGCGGAGTAAGAACGCGGCTGACAAGGACTACTATTTTTAAACATTTTTGATCGAGTGGAAACAAGAGCTGCAGCAAGCTAGTCAATTAATCTGCTTTCGTATCTCTTCTTTTACTGTGTTTACTTTTTAAGGGCGCGTGTTCCATACGGTTAGTTTCGGGACTGTGCATTATGATGCATTTTGAAATTCTTGTGGAATTTGTTGCTTTATCGATTCACGGTATAAACAACAATGTATATGCTTTTTCTTTCCTTTTGAAATTGTATAAAAGCCGGGGCTGAATAAAATTTTATGTACCACTTATTAACTCCACCATATGCTTAATTTCGGGAATGCTGGAAGCGAATTCTATGTGTTATCAGGCACGCTTTAGCCCCTGTATTATGGTGTAAGAAACTGCCTTCTTCAGTCTTGCAGGACAAAAAAAAATTGGGCCATATAATTAACACTAGCTGTCCAGTTCTCATGCTGAAACGCCCCCGTGGAAGCTCACACTTACGCTTCTCGCACTCAAGCTGCGCTCCCTCTTGCCTGGAGCAAGATGGCTGCCAACTGGTTTTCCAGGCTTCACCTGCTCGCGTGGGCGCGTATAGGGGACTTCCACTCCAGAAGTTTTTTTAAACCTCCTTGGGCACACATAACTTTGTCAGCGACTGCCTCATTGTTACGAAGAAAAGGCAGTGGACTTTCCCAAGCTTGTGATACACCCTCGGCAGGACCGAGAATTTCTTCTCTCGCAAATCGGGAGTGTGGACCAGACGCCCATCAATTTCGACATGCCGATGAGCAGGACGATCAATGAGAGAGGAGCACGCAGCGTGCTCGTTAAAATGACAGGCGCGGAGAAGCAGCGTTTCACGGTAATGCTGGTTATCACGGCAGACGGCATGAAGTTGGCACCATACGTTATCTTCAAATGGAAAACCGTGCCGAAGGCCAACTTCCCAACCAGCATACGCCCTGCTTCTCCCTTCTCTCCTTGTGCTCGACAGTTTTCACGGCCACATGGGAGAGAACGTACGCCGGGAACTGATGGAGCTGCGCACCGAAATCGCCATCATTCCAGGTGGACTCGCTTCGGTGCTGCAGTCCCTTGATGTTTGTGTGAACAAGCCGTTCAAAGACGGTGTGCGTCAGTTGTATACAGACTGGATGGCCCATGGAGGGCACGCCCTGACGCCGACCGGCAAGATTAAAAGGCAGTCCGTCGAGCTGGTGTGCTCCTGGATCTTGGACGCGTAGCACTCGCTGCCAGCTGATTTGATCGCAAAGAGTTTTAAGAAGACTGGAATTGCTAATGCTCAGGACGGCAGCGAGGATGACCAGTTGTGGGAGCAAGATGAAGTGGTCAGCGACCTGGACGACGCGTCTAGCGATTCTGACGAAGAGTGAAGGGCAATAAAAAACTGTTTCCGAATAGTGTACGCATATTTTTACTGCAAAAGGTAAGCTACCTAACTTTTTTTTTACCGCATTTTTTGCTCATCCCGAAAAAGTTTTCGTAAAATTTACCCTGCATTATAAACGCACCCCCCACTTCGCTTAGGTTTTTCGGAAAAAAAAGTGCGTTCATTACGCGAGTATATACGGTATAGCTAACTACTTCTCACTTTCACGACCTCTTGAATGTCTTTGTTTCTGTGTCTAACCCTTTCCTTTTTTTTTTTCTAGAATCATCACTAAGCTCTATCGACTGCTGTGCGTGAAGTCGACAACACCAGAAGAACTCTTTGCAGCCAAGGTAGACAGCAGCCATTTCCTTAATGCTGTGTAGTTCAGTTGTGCAAGTTCTCATACGTGTAAAGTGAAATACTGTTATAATAAACTAATGGATATAAGAATGTAGTACAGTTATAACTGTTTAACTTTACATGGAAACCTGTGCATTTGGGGTTGCATCCTACCCACCACGGTAGTCTAGTGGTTATGGTGCTTGACGGCTGACCCTAAGGTCGTGGAATCGAATCCCGGCGGCGGCCGCCGCATTTCAATGGAGGCGAATTGCTGGAGGCCCGTGTACTTTGATTTAGGTGCGAGTTAAAGAACCCCAGGTGGTTGCAATTTCCACAGCCCTCCATTACGGCATCCCTCACAATCATATCGTGGTTTTGGGACGTAAAACCCCTGCACTTATATTATTATATTGTCGAGGTTGCATCCTAACAACATAAATGTTTACTATTAAAGGGGTGGTGCCATCACATTTCGAGGCTATAACAAGCCTGTTGTGGGTTTCCTCTGTATGCAAGGACACTCCACACGAAGGGTTGGACACAGGAAACGTTTAGAATATATTTTAATTCACTTCCAAAGTGTACCTAAATGCCCATTCTCCCGATCGAAACCCATCGCTAGCGCACCAACTCTGACGTAGATCTGTAGGAAGGGCAACGAAAGTTGTAGTGACGTCACACCAGATCTGCTGTAGTGACGTGAGTGACCTCCGGACCTCCGCCACCTCCGCAACGTACGTACCGGCTGTAGTGAACTAGAACATATTCTAGTTCACTATAGTACCGGCAAAACATCGGTTGCTACATCACTCGCCGAGTTTCGATCGCTTCCTGGCTAAGTGCGTCACAGCCTTGTGTGGTCACGTGACCAAGCCTCCTACACTTCTACGTCACTGCCCAACCTCGGCGCCCAGAAACCGAAACCGAAAGTTGTCCACATCAAAAGGCGATATTATATTATTTAGCGAGAATACATGAATATTAGTTCGTGCATCATGCTTCCTGGAGCTATAGGAAACGCTTACAGCAAAGAACGCGCAAGCCACAAATTTGGTGGCACCACCCCTTTAAACATATATCACGAACTATTTTGAGTTTAGAATGAGGCATAGCCAATAGTTATAAATAAATAAATGTTTAACTACAGCTCCTCCATTAATTTTATTGGAGCAAGATATTACTTATACTCTACATATGAGATTTTGCAGTATCTCAATATAGTTGACTGCATGATAATGAAGGTAAAGGTGTGTAATTTTATGTTGTTACATAAAGGCTGCCTTTTAATTTCTTCTTAATACGTTCACCTTCCCCTTTTTGTCTTCCTTTTATTGCCTTTATTAGATTTTTACAGATTGCGTTTTATATTATTGCTTTCATTTTACCTTCGACATGAAGCACACCTGTATAAAATTTCTGGTTCAAGTGCGTTTGAGTATTTTGTGTAGTCCTGCGTCAAAATTGTTTTAGTTATTGTTGTTCAACACTATGTATCTGCAATGCAAATGCAAAAGAGCTGTTCCAGCTGAAAGCCAGGTTTTGAAAACATAAATGAATTCCTTGAAACTGCTTGCAGATAGATGCAGAAGAATATGGAGAAGCCCTGGATTTGGCTCGAACTTATGGATTGGACAGCGACCTCGTCTACCAGCGTCAGTGGCGCAGGTCATCAGCATCCGTAGCAGCTATTCAGGACTACTTGGTATGTTTCCTCAAACATTATACAGTTAAACCTGCCTATAACGAGCCTCCATAGCGAATTCCTTGATATTACGAAGTTTTTCGACTCCCCGCTATTACTCTATAGAAGCACATGTATTCTCGACCTCTATGTAACAAAGTGGCAGCGGGAGACACCCTTGATATAACAAATTTTTGCCGCCAACAACCTAGGGATATTGCCCCGAATTTTGTCATTTTGGCACAAGCAGTAGCCGCATGCATCTTCTGCGGTTGCCCCACCAACGCCAGAGCGCGAATTGGCAGCGGCGGCGCGCATGGCACACTCGAAACCCCAGCGACTTCAAGGCGAGAGCGAGCGCTCATTTGCACATGCGGGTGTGCACGAGGCAGGCAGGCGGGTTTGCACCCGTTGTGCAGGTGGGGATCACCGGGGGTAGTGACGCGCATCTGGAGGAGACACTACAACAGGCAGTGAATATTGTCGAAGAACTGGCAGGGCAGGCGGGACTCTCATGCTCTCAGCCCAAGTCCGAGCTTTTTGTGGTTCGGGACAAGCCACGAGGGCTACATGCGAGGCACTATATTCTGCCACCACCACTGGAGGTAAAAGTGGGGGGGGGGGGGGTATGCCGATCGCTGTAACCCAAGCGATCATAAGCCTGGGCTATAGTATTTGCAGACTGACAGGAAAAATAGGGCGGCTCTTGAAAGGCTTAAGAACACGGTTAACACTGCCATGAGGCTAATCAGGAGATTCGCTAATCGTAAGAGCGGAGTGAAAGAAAAAGATCTGTGTAATAGTACAGGCATTTGTGCTCAGTAGGATTACTTATGCAATACCTTATATGAAGTTGGATGCCACAGAGAAAGGCAAGGTAGAGGCTATGATTAGGCAGGCATACAAGGCGGCCTTTGGGCTGCCTAAAAATGCATCTACAGAAAGGCTGTTGAGATTAAGGGTGCACAACACCCTGGAAGAACTATGCGAGGCGCTCTTGGTGATGCAGCCCACTAGGCTTTTGACAACGAAAGCGGCCATCTAATTCATCATGAGGAACGCAGGTAGGCAAGAGACAGAGCTTTATATGTTGAGTATGGGGAGTACAAAGGGGCAGTCTATACAGACATCATGGAATATAAGGACAAGGACGTATTTGCAATTGTGGTGGTGGACAGGCGGAAACACTTGGTCGCCTCTGAATCGGTCAAAACCTGCTCCTCAGAAACTGCAGGCAAAGCAGCGATAGCGCTAGCTGTAACTAATTCTCTATCTGACCTGATTCTTAGTAATTCAAAAACAGCCATCTGAAATCTGGCAAAGGGCAGAATATCGGTCACAGCCACATGATTGCTGAATCAAGCCACGGGGCAAGAAATTCGGGAGGTAGAAATTGTCTGGGTAACATCACATTCTGGAAACCCTGGGAACGAGGCAGCTCACATGAAATTCTCGAGGTTTTGTCAGCCGGGCAGGTGAGCCACCCATTCAGCAGAGATCCACGAGAGATGGGCTGGTGTCCTTTCACGACATTACAAATCATTACAAACTAGAGCAGAGGCTTTATCCTCCCCCGCACAAGCAGTTGACCAAGGTGCAGGGATGCATCTGGAGAAAATTGCAGATGAGATCTTTTTCGAACTCCTACGTGTTGAGTAAAATATACCTGGAGGAGATTAAGCTGTAATGCAAATTGTGCCAGGCAGTGGCAATTCATGACCATATCATGTGGGACTGTAGCATGGTGGCGTTACCGACGGATGTTATGCATGATCCTTCTCTCGAGCAGTGGGAGGCCATGTTGGCCATCTCAGACCCAGTTCAGACAAGGGTCGTGAAGTGGGCCGCCCAGGTCGCTGTCAACCTTTGGTTCATGTCCATCTAACACAGAACATTTCACACCTGTTTTCTGACGAAATAAAGTTATTTCCATCGATCCATCCATCCATCAAGATGTTTCATCTTCTGTCATGAACACTATTTCATTATCGATCGGCACTTTTCGTGTGCGTGTGTCAGAGTTGCCAGCAGATGCTACCGAGCTAACAAGCAAATAATCGTCATAAAAGAAGCAAAAAAAATGCGGCGTGACTTTCGCGAAGAAGCTTGAAAGAAGCAGAAATTTAGTGAATTTTCTCATTCTTGAAAATATTTTTAATTAATGTCACTCAAATACAAAGGGGAGTTGAAAAATCACCTTAATTATTTTTATACAGCGAAAACATGAGCTACTATGAACGAACGCACATATGTACTTTTTAACACTGTCTCCAGTGTTCGGTTAAATGCATGTTTGCCAGTTCATCATTAACGTTACTTGTTGATTCTCCCAACGTATGTTTGACTTCAGCACTGAACTACTGAAAGTCGTCGACAAATGCGCTACTAGTAGACGACAAACGCGCTATTGGTCAGTGTGATGATCTTTAAAATAACTATATTTGCTGCAAAAATGCTAATGAGCCCAAAAAATGTGACAAGCGACTCGGCGAAAAAAGAAGCCCAGATTCGCTTAGTATAAGCGGAACTGGCAACTTTGCCGTGTGTGTTCTCTTTGCATATTGTGCATGTGCGCTAACTGCACTTAGTGTGCATGTTGTAGAACATGCACAAACAGTGCTGTGCACGCAGGTAATTAAATTACTTAATTGAGTTTATCGAAAACAAAATTACATAAAAATTTAAGTGAAATAGCAACATGTCAATAGAAGGGTCTCTTGTTCAAAAAGGTGCTACCTCTCGTGTTGCTTTTGCAGTGTCTCCCACCCCTCAGTGCTCATTGGTAGGTGAGAGACACTGCTTTATGGTCAGCCTCTCTTCTTTTGTGACTGCTGTACCTCCTCCTCTCTCTCTTTAACCATTGCCTATGCTTTTCTCTTTCCCAATCAAAATTTACGTGTTACATTGCCACCGTTGTGGTATCACCCACATCCAAGTCTCTACTTTGTCCAATCGCTTTGCTGCTGATTGCTGACTCACGTGTCCCTTTAAATTCCGCACTGACAGAGCAAGATCAAGAAGTGCACCTGGGTGCTTCACGAGTGCCTGGAGAGGGTTCCTGAAAGCTTGGAGGCAGCTCGCCAACTGCTTGAGTTTGGACTCCAGGGTACAGATGTGGAGGCCCTGGTTGCAAGTGGGCAAGGCACAGACAGTGGAAGGTATGCATAGGATCTGCACGCTCAAAAGCTCCTTTGCTTCAAGGTCTAAAATTTCAGACCAGCATATGAAAAAGTAACGCTAAACTGTTGTTGTTTTATTTTGCTTTGCTGTTGTGGTGTTGGTGGTGATGATTTTGTTTGACGAAGTGGCTTTTTGGGCTAGTTGGTTAAGTGCATCAAAAGATATAACGCTAATAAACACGGATGAGAAAGACAGCAGGATGAGCGCTAAGTTTCAGTTCATTTTATGTTGCTGTTATGTTAACAATGGTGATGATGTTCACAGTTGATGTTGCCATTACGTTGATTGTGTTGTTGGTGTCATTGACGAGTCTGATGAAGGCATTCCCTTCACTATGCAGTTACAATGAAATCCTTTTGTAGCAAATGAAATAATTCTGCAGTGAGTCATTATTAATATTTCATTACAGTATTATCTGTGCTAACTGTAATGTGACCCAAACTTGTTCTAAAATTTTATCATTATGACTGATAGATCATTGCATGGAGAAACGATATGTCTCAGCTGTGCTTCACGTGCAAGCAAGTTTTCTGGAGTGCATGTCTTTCATAGAGTCCAGCTTCCCCTCTTCCCCTACTGCATTAGCTTGAGCTTAAATTGAAGGGTCCGACACAAAAGCCTCGTGTCTCAACTTATTATATTTCCACTTTATTAGATAGCCAGGATAACTGCCAGCTCGATAATGTGGTATGAGACCTTGAACATTCAGCAAATGATGTCAATGTTCAAATAAGTGTGTGCCAAATTGAGCGTTTCGTCAGACAAGTTGAGCAGTACCCATTCCCTCGTAGAAAAAAAGAAATTCTGTAAGTTAAGAGTTTTCTAGATTAACAGGATAGCTCCTAAGTTAATAGAACCGCGGCAGGTGTATGAAATGAATAAAAGTGATTAGAGCAGGACATTTCTGCTCACACAGGATACTGCGCAATAGGTTTGACTGATGCCAGGCAGTGGTAATAGCGAATCTCCAGGATATCTCACCTTAGTTCTGCAGTGAACCCAAACAGGCTGATCATGTTGTCGCATTAGGTGCAGTGATTTCTTTTCCAACACTTTCTTACTGTTGACTTTATGTTGCAGGTTCATTCTGAGCAAGCCCCCTGTCTACAACAATGAGTACGAGGACAAGGATCTCTCCGAGAGCCAGCTTTTAGAGAAGCAGAAAGCAGCCAAGCAGGAGTGGAGGAAAGAGTGGCTCGCAAAAGTGGACTTCAACAAGTGAATACTATTGCAACTTTGTTGTCCTGGTCCTTACGTATGGCGCTAAAATATTCATCGAGCAGATTAGCATCAGTCTAAGCATAGGCAGTTGCAGAAGGGAAAGCTTTCTTTCTTTTTTAGTGCGAAAGCACTCTTGTACTAAATTTAGGTATACAGTAAGAGAAGGAAAAGGGACACTAAAGAGAAACAATGAATTGGTTTAGATTGATAAAGTGTGTTCGGAGAACTCTTGTGTAGTTTATTTCACCACCATAGGTTTATTATTAGAGGAGAAGACCAAGTTCAATGTATCATTTTTAAATTTCGCGCCGAACTTTGTAATTCGTGACGTAAAAGATTTCAAAGAGCATTTAACGTATTTTGGCGCCACTGGCTCGACGAAATTTCCACAAACTCATTATGTCAAGTCTCTGGCCCCCTCAGAGGACAATGTACTTCGATTTAACCGATTAGGAACTACGTAGGCCCAAGTAGGCGCAGTCAAAAATATGTGACGTCACGGCAGATGGTGCAGGAATTCCAAGGTGGCGTCGCCACCAGTATTTTCTTTTTGCGCGTTTTCTCGCTTATTAAGCGTCTTCTCGCAGCAAGCGTGGTGTTTTTGGTATCGTGGAACACTACTTTACTAATGCGAGAAAAATCGTTTTGCTCTTTAGTGTCCCTTTAGAGAGCCCCTAAACCACCTCCAATATTTCTTTAACATTTTGAATAAACGCACACATCAAGTTTAGAATGCCATCACGATCAACAATGCCAAAACACGGCAGTGCTACAGGCGGCGGGCACACCACAAAATCCAAACAACAATCTCGTGCTCCTCTCCGGGCCTTTCCAGTATCACCAGTGCTGGCCGTGACATCACCAGTAGAAGGTGCTGATGGTGACGCCACAAGAACATGTTCGTATGCTAGCAAGTACACGCGCTCCCTGCTCTTCCTCCTTGCATAGTGAGGAGGAGCACTTAAAGGGGAGGAGAGAAGAGCCAACAAACTGAGCGTAGTGTAGGAAAGAGTTAAATGAGGAAGGGCCACGTTTCAATCATCAAACGAGTGTAACGCTGTTATTATGGCACCATTTCGCAAAATTCTCACAGCTGTGTGTTGTAGACTCGTGCACAACTGCAACACCACAACTAAATTTCAACCTCTGGGCGGTTTAGGGGCTCTTTATTGAGAAATTTTTGGTTCATACACTTTTGCTCAAAGGAATATGTACACAATCTTTCGTAACCTCTCAGCTGTGTGACTTACTGCTGTTGCTCCTTTTTTGACCCGCAGCCTCTCTTTAGATCAGCGGTGGCTCTGCGAATGCCGCTTGAAGCTTCTTGTGTACCTAGACAGGCTGGCCATGTATGAGGTATGTCTGTTCAATCATACGACAAAAGTTCATTGATATAACAAATGCTAATCAGCATATGAATTGAAATTCAAATAAGCTAAAAGCAGCTGTGAAGTGCATTGTTTAAACCTTCAAGAATTTTCAGTTTCCGCATTTCGAAAACATTCATGGGGAAATGTGTGCAAGGGCGAGAGCAGAAACTGATGCCATCATTCAGGCTGCTATTTTCCACCACAGAGGAAAAAAAAAACGAAAAAAAGCTAAAGCTCTGTTCATATGTCATGGCTTACAGAATCATACATAGCAAATATATTCATTTGAAAGCTTGGTCTTATAGAAACTTATCTAGTCATGCGGGGAGCTACAGGCACAATGCTCCAGTATGATATAGCGTAAGACCACCATTTTTCCTCTGTGCTCTTGCCTGACTTTCTCAAAATCAGTTTTTCAACTCTTAGAAGGAGCTTCAACCCTGAAAATTCTGGTGTAAATTGCATGCTCCCTTCTACATCACACACAAAAAAGAATTTGGAAACTCGTCAATGGGTCCTTAACAGTTATTAGTTGTAACACTAAATTCAACATAAAACATTACAGGCCAACAATGAATCTAGAATGGCTGTGAATCTAGAATAGCCACATATATAAAAACGGCTTGTGTCACTTGCCTTTTTCTGGTTGTTAATATAACATACTACATATCTCTTTGCAACAGATTCACGAGGGACTGACTCTGTCTCCCGAGAAGTTTGACTCCGAATTCTTCGAGAGCTTTCGATGCCAGCCACCCCTCGAGGCAGCCCTGTCATTCGCGCAAGAAGGCAATGCCCCTGCCGTGTCAACATTGTTCACCTATGCTGGTGCGGCCACTCTGCCGCACTGGCTCACCGTCATGAGCAACTTCCCAGAGACCTTGCCTCCGTCTCATTATTCCACTTTGCCTTCCCAAGGCCAAGTAGGTTTTCTTGTCTAGCTTTTAATTTTCGTAATTTATCAGTATTCGGGAGCAACATAAGACTTAGTGCGCTGCCCACTAAACTGGCTCCTTGGTCGAGAAAAATAGTTCCTGAATGACTTTAGTGTTCAACGTTCACCTCCCCTTTTACATCACGGAAATTAGCAAACATTACTAGCTGGGGCATCTTTAGAAAAATTATATTTAATATGTTTCAGCTGGGCAGAAATGTATTTACTACTGCATGCTTAGGCTGTCACCAACCATAGCACCCTTTCATTCTATTCTTCAGGATCACAGAACAAGGCACTCGTGAAGTGATCTCATGGGACACACAAGACCTCAGGGAGAAAGACTGGTGCGAAGAAATGATTCAAGAGTAAGGAAGGAGCTCGTAGAGCATTTTAAACATTATGTCTAAATATTAATGCAGGTCAGTATACAAGCAAGCACCTCATTATTATTTATGTCCATATTCACAATTTTAGGGCACCAATGGTGGCTGTGTGGAATGCGTATGACAAAGATTTCTATGATGACAACCCTTTGCTGCAAAAGTGGTGGTGAGTTTTTCATGCTTCATCACTTCATTTCCTCTGGCACTCATTATATGTCGCTCTCGTTTAGTACAACCTCATTAGAGTAAGCCCATATGTAACCAAATTGATGTTACTCTAATGTCTCATTTATTTGACCCTCATTATTACCAAAAGCTGGATAATTTGGTATTACTCTCTTGTTCCTGAAATTTAATGTGATGTTGTTCCCAACCTCATTGCATGTAGTTGCGCCACATTTGGGTGTTTTTATAATGCAGAAGGCATAGAAATTGAATCAGAGCCAGTGCTTCTACTGTAAGTCCTGTTTCACAGCATGCGTGGTTACTTATAATGGAATTATAAAGCGCAGAGTATGCCTCTCAAAGGTCACATGTCTTTTTCTCATCCAGATTGCTAAAAACTGAATTATTTGCACCTGCTGATCAATATTCTGAATTGTATAAAGCTGGAAAAATAAAAACTGCAACACTTGTCAATAAATGTCAAGCAAGTATAGCAGCTAGCACCAGATGTGCACAGCTAGTTGCTGGCATGTTTTACAGTCTTATCGAGAGAGCAGTGATATCGAGGCGAGTGTCACTATTGAAGGTGTGTCGATATCGCTGCGACTGTCACTATTGCTCGTGTGGAGTAAGCATCAAAATGTCTTTTGTCTTTTACTCAGGACTGAGGAGCCAACTTGCGAAATGCTGACGCAGTGGTATTCGGAGCGAGCTCATGAAATCGAAGAAATGAGTTCTCTGGTGGAGAATGCCTTGGAGCTAGTCAAGATCGGATGCTTGAACAATGTCGAGGTGTGCACTCGTCTCATGGTCATTTGCTAGCAATACAGCTTTATCGTGTGAGCCAGTGAACGAAATGGTGCTGAGTTCCTCATTAGGAGTGGCATGCATTGGACGTATATTGATGCATGCATGCTTTCTTTCTTCTTTACCAAAGTACAGTGAAATATTGTAACTGTGTACCAGGTGCAGACGCAATATAGCTATATGCACTCTACAGTCATAACAGTGCCGCATACCAGTCAGCGAGTGTTCCTTTACATAATGCAGCACCAGCAAAGAAATGCAATGCCACGGTAAATCTTACCTAAAAGATACGTTGAGCTTTGTTTCTTGTTTTCCAAAGCGGTGAAAAAGAATTCTAGTGCTGTGGCACAATATTCCCCACAAACAATATCTTCATAAACTTTCACCATTCTTTGCCTGCCTTGTTCCTGTTGTTTAAATGCCACAGTACGTTTGCTTTTCTTACAGGGTCTAGGCAAACTCTATGGTGATCTTCTTACACTGGAAACCCTCGTGTATGAGTGTCGCATCAGCCAACCATTGACGCTTACACAGCTGGAGCAAATGTCGGACGGCGAGAAGATCAGGCTTCTGATGAGCATGGCAAGTATTTGCATTGACAAGTAGACGACTGCATCACTGCAGCCAGGTGACTAGCGTCCTTCCAGTTGGTCAGTCGACGATGTTGATAATATGGTAATATGTTCATATCGAGGGTATAACGAGGGGGTCAAACATAAAGAAGAAAGAAAGGGCTGTAGCTGGTGGTCTCGTGTTGGGCAGTATTGAAGGCATACGTGATGAACGGTAAAACGTCGTCCCAGTTATTATGGTTGGACGCCACGTACATTGACAACATATTCACCAGTGTCCGGTTTGTTCGTTCGGTAAGGCCATTCGTCTGTGGATGGTAAGGCGTGGAATGTCGAAGTTCTGAGCCACACATACGGAGGAGTTCCTCGACAACGTCTGCCGTAAACTGACGTCCGCGGTCACTTATTATGACGCGAGGAGGTCCGTGGCGCAGTATAATCGAGTGCAGAAGGAAGGAGGAGACTTGCCCAGCAGTCACAGATGGCAGGGCAGCCGTCTCGCAGTAGTGGGTAAGATAATCAGCGCACACTACAATCCATCTGTTGCCTTTCGATGAGCGCGGAAAAGGGCCCACGAGGTCAATGCCAACGTGCTCAAATGGAGCACTGGGAGGCGTCACAGGTTGTAGGAGTCCAGCTAGAGCTGTAGTGACTGATTTGTGCGCCTGGCATCGGGTACAACCGGCCACGTACTGCTCAACTGACTGGCGCATGTGTGGCCAGTAAAAGCGCTCCTGTGTACGATGGAGCGTTCGCGTCATTCCCAGGTGACCCGAAGTTGCGTCGTCGTGCATGGCGCGCAGAACAGAGGAACATAGCGTATCCGGAACCACCAGCAGGAAGCGGGAACCCGTGGCCGAGAAGGTCTTACCGGTAAACACCGGTGGAGGTATCTCTTCTTGCAGCAAGTCACCAGGGACCTCACCCCCATCGACCGCGCTGTCTAGTTTTCCTGATGTGGTGACGAGGAACAGCGACGGGGCGACGGAGACCGGCGCAGTCGAGGTGCTGGAGGTGGCGTCACACTTCGGTCGGAGGCAGGAGAACGGTTGCGAAAGGGTCCCTGCCAAAAGCTGCTCGTGGGTCGTGGTTTGGTGGTCCAGCGTTCCTCAAAAGGTGGGACACCAGGCTGTTGCGTCCAGGGTGGCGGCCGTTCATAGCGTGGTATTCGCGAGTGATCGCAGTATCTTGATATGTGACCGGTCACACCACAGTTGTAGCACACGGGAGCTAGGCGCAGTCGTCGCTGCCCTTCGACGTGTTCCAGCACGTTGGCATGGTCATTTGCGTAAGTGCGACGCTCAACATAATCGTTCGTTGGTCGGCGGTGTGGGCGTTCGGTGCTGAAGCGCTGAGGGTACAGTGATCTCTGGTAGTAAGTCGTGCTTGAACGATGGATAGGCCGGGATTCCGCAACCTCCGCTGCGTTGACGGACGGATTCTCGAAATCCTCAAGCTGCAGGGTAGCCACATCTCGCGGGAAATGGCATCGAGAGGTGCCGGCCACTTCACGCGTCATGCTTTCATGTTTGCATAGCTCTTCCCGAATGATCTGATGGATGGTTGTGCAAGGTCAACAGTTGGTGCAGTTTCTACATTGGCCACCGTGGTGACATTGGCCAGACGACCAAACTTTGGCGTTATTCTTCGCTGCTTCAATGTCTCAAACGTCCGACAGTGGCGAATGACATCTGACACTTAGGTTAGGCTTTCTTTGCTTATGAGAAAGCTATAGACATCCTCTGCAATGCCTTTCAATAAATGTCCCACCTTGTCTTCTTTGGACATGCTGGCATCTGCTTGCCTACAGAGCCTCAAAATCTCCTCTGTATACATTGTACATGTCTCTCCGGGTAACTGAGCCCTTTGTGCAAGAGTCTGCTCAGCAAGTTTCTTTTTCGCAGCTGTGTTACTGAAACACTTCGTTATCTCTTCAACAAAGCGTTCCCATGTCGTCAATAGGTCTTCATGGTTCTCGTACCAGACGAGTGCAACATCGGTAAGGTAAAAAACCACGTGAGATAGCTGGGAGGCAGCATCCCATTTGTTGTAGTGGCTTACCCGCTTGTAGTGCTTGAGCCATGCGTCCACGTCTTCGTTAGCCTTCCCGGAGAAGGGTCGTGGCTCTTTGTGATGCGGCCAAGAACTGCTGGGTGCTGGTTCCCGAGTGTCTGTGTCGTCAGGCATGATCGGCATGGAAGGAGGCAGGCCGGCGAGGTGACAACTTTGGCGAAGTCCGAAGGGTAGCGGTTCCGTCGTTGGTTGTCTTACCCTGCACCTCCACCACTCTGTTACGCCCACAGTAAGGGTTTGGGGTTTATCGACAGAAGGCTTGGATGGCAAGACCGCACAGGACGAGGCTGCCGAGAGATCTTCTTCTTTTCCACCTCCGCAGACTTCTTCCTCTTCTTAGTCCGGCACATACACGGCATAATAATATGTAGCCATTGCAACTGCAGTTTTCCAGCATTTCGATCGCATTTCGTTTTTGACGTGTGCTTGCATACAGAGTGGTATGAGAGCGCAAGTTGCCAAAAAATTTCATTTTGTGGAAGTACCATTTCATTTCTGGGACTGCTGTCCATTGTTTGTACTGGTTCAGAGTCTCATTACCTATTATTTTATTTGTTTCCAAAGTGCAGAATTTTCTAATTGAAGGTGGGCTTCATGTAATTGTAACCTGAATCAGAGTGCTGTATTGGTATGCCGGATGTGCCACAAAGCAGTTCTTTTTGTCTTGCTCAAATGTTCTTCTCACCTTTTGCATCTGCCGCAGTGGTGTAGCGGTTACAGTGCTCGGCTGCTGACCCGAAGGTCGCGGGTTCGATCCCGGCCACGGTGGTCGCGTTTTGATGGAGGCGAAACGCTAGAGGCCCATGTACCGTGCGATGTCAGTGCATGTTAAAGAACGCCAGATGGTCTAAGTTTCCAGAACCCTCCACTTCGGTGTGCCTCATAATCATATCATGGTTTTGGCACATGAAACCCCAGATATTATTAATTTATTATTTATTTCATCTTTTGCAGCGCAAGTACATGTGTGATTACAAAAAGTATATATATATATAATACAACTCAGTAAGAGTCTCTTGCATCACAGTAGATACGAGGATTCAAAACAATGTAGTAAGTGTTTTTTCACTGCTTTCTCAAGAATCTGTCTCTCTGGCTTCATTACGTATCATTGACAGAGTTCAGACAAGAAGTACGTTCTCTGCTTGCGGGATTGGCTGCTACCGTTTGTGAATCGGTGCGAGCGGGCTTCTCCCGGAAGCCGTCGCCGTCTGCTGGGAGAATTCCTCTCGGAGACGGCAAAAGAAGACCTGGCTCCTTGTGTACAGGTCTTTGAGAACTCCAACCTTGAGGTATAGTTCATCTTTTCGATATAATATAAATCAAGCTGTGTTGAATGTTCTTTCTCTTGAAACATAACTTGCATGCAATTCTTCGTTTTTAGGATCTGGAGCGAATATTGCAAGATGCTCATGAACTTGCAGAACTGGCTTTGTCTTGCATTCGCAGCTGCCAAAGGTGGGCTTCCAAATTTTGTACATTATTTGTGAGCTCCATTCTATAGTTCAGTCAAAGCTCGGTAATCACTTTTTTTTCTTTTTTGTGTGTGTCTATTCTCCTGCTATATGAAACCAAGTACATGGTTCTAGTTGATTTCGGTTACAGTGAAACTTTTTTTTTTGCTATGGTTTAGGCTTAGGCTTGTTTGTCCCTGGTTGCAAGAGGGGAAAATGGCGCAAAATTCGATGAAACACAGGAGCAGCGCTGTTGTCGCGATTTCTTCATCTTGTGTTCCGTCTAATCTAGCGCTGTTTTCCCCCTACTTCTTTTTTTTTTGTCCTCAACTCAATAGATATTTGTGTCATGGTGGTAAAGATGTCAGCTACTTGGCAAAAGTAACTTGACATGATGCATCCTATGTGCAAATGTGCATTTTGGCTCGCTGCTTATTTTGGGTGGTTTGCAGCCAGCAAACCGACATTCTAGCCTAGTTCAATCTAGTATGTAATCATATGGGTAACGATGGCACTAAGTGCATTTTCGCAATTTAGCATTGTTTACGTGCCATGTATCGACATTGCAAGTGGCCAGTCTGCCTAGAAAATCAACAAAAGACCACTTGCCTGCCCATCAAAGCCTCGTGTTAACACTTATTTCGCAATGAGCCTGGCAGAAATTCTTTTTTGGTCAATTTGGCATGTAACTATATTGATTTTTTTTTTATATATGATAAAAATACTTTTGGTGTTGAATTGAATGGTTCTCTTGTGGCTCATTAAGTATTCCACTGCAGCCATGCCTCACTAGATAGAGTAAGGAAAGCTGGTTCGAGTGCATTGTGTACTAGGAGTGTTGCGAGTGTCCCTCGTCTCTGAAGTTTGCGCTATAGTAGCATCAATGGATTACCAACTAGCCCAAACATGCACATTGCTAGGAGTGTTTTTTGAACTGGCTATCACACCTGCGTTCCACTTTCTTGCAGAGACGACCAACTGGACTACATTGAAAGAATCATAAAGTGTGTTCCTCAGCGAGGGGCAAGGTATGTCGATGACAGCCTGACGAGCTCTTTGTGCTGTCATGTGCTTGGGATATCTGGGCCGCATTAATGAAATTCCTTAGTTATAGTTAGCATAGTTATAGCACATTGTTGTCACGGCCTTATGCAGTGTGATGGCTTCACCTACTCGCTCGTCACATACTTTAGGACATTGAAATTCAGCAGGTGAATGTGCCTATGACTGCACTCGCTTTCCTCTTTATGGCATTTTCAATTACAGCTTAATCTATCTCAATGCATTGTAACCTTATTGTCTCACTTGTTAGGTTCTGCTCTACTGACACCTAGTATTTCTTTGTCACTGATGTGGATCGTGGCTCATGCATGTGTTGTTATTGTCAAAAGATTTACACTTGCAGTCTCCTATTGAAAAGTTCCATATGAAACGCCAAAACTATGTATTCAACACCTTTGTTGTGTGAAGCTTCATTTAACGTGAGCATGTTCTTCGCCTCCTGTGCATGAATTTGGTTCATTACGAGTCATTTTATTGTAGCTTATGGCATGCAACCTTTGAGGTAAATGGTCTAGTAGTGCCATTGTTTATCATTGTACAGTTTATTGTGCATCTGTTTTTCTAGTATTTCTAGTATTTCTAGTTAAGTTGTTTTGACTTTTTATCCCGTGCACATTTCTATTCAAGTGTATGTTATAATGCAGTTAACTGTGCTTTCTTGCAGTGGTGAAAATGAGAGCGAGGAGCTGAAGCACTTACATGACCAACTGGATGCCCTTGAAAGCTACATTGAGTAAGTGACATGCATTTGACGGGCTGACAGGAAATAATGGCCTTGCCATCCTTCCTGCCTTGCATATACGTATTGTCACGGGGCAGTGACGTCGACAAAGGTAGCAGTTGGCATGTCCAAGATGAAACTTTTTTATTTGGCCAAACTTGTGACCGGGAAACGAAAAGTCAAACTACAGCAATACACACTGTATGCTTATAGCGGCGAACAGTATGAACAGTATGATAGCGGTGGCAGTATGTTCAAGCAACTTGTTTATGCATTAATTAAATGCACTTATCCCTCCTGCTTGTAGGGTTGCAGAGTGTTTTCAACGTTACGGTGCCAAAATCTGTGTCAAGACGATCGTTGACAGCATCAGCGACGTGAAGCAGCTCGAGCTTTTGTTGAAGAAGGTCACATCTGCAGCACTGAAGAGGTATGTACATCTACTGAATTGTTGTTCCTGGTTTGAGTAAGAATTTGGCTTGCAGAACCTTTTTTGCACAATGAGAGTCAGGGGAACCGAGGGGCTCAGCTGTCATTGTTGTTGTCGTTGTTGTTGTTTCTTACCATGTAGTTTCAACCACATGAAGTCAGCAAGCATCAAAGCCAAGGAAAGTGCAGTACATATAACTTAACTCTTTGTTTAATTGAAATGTAGAAATAAAAAAGGAGATTAAGTGGATTTTAAAGAAACTTACCACATGTTAAACCAGAATCAACATCTTTCATGTTATATGTATTACATCACATTATCAGTGCTTCTGCTTTACTGCTATTACAGTCTCTCTATGACCTGTTGATAATTCTGTTACGGAAATTTACATATTTGTAAGAGGAGGCTTTTTTTTTGTTGCGAGATAATGCTTCTGGGTAAACATCTATAACGAGGTTTGGCTTGTGGAATAGTATTTCAGCTTTTTTTTGCTTTTTTTTTAAAGAAGCAAAATCTCTCTTTCAGGTCTCCTCCACTTACAGAAAATGAATGGAGCTCTTTCTTGGACGACATATTGCTGTTTCAGAAGAATGTCTTCAGCAGCATCACGGTACCTGACTGTGTCAAGGTACTCCATACTGAATTATCATCTGAGATATTGCTACTGCATATTTTTTGCCTTTGACAGTGATGCAGAATTTGAAGCTTTGCTCTATGTTTTTTAAGTTTTGCATTTTTTTGCTCTTTAATTTTTTTCTACCATCATATGCTTCGCTGAGTTACCTGCTTTTATATGTAAGCAGTGAAATGTATTAGAATACTGGAAAGATCCATAAAATATGACACTACATCGCTGACATAGCGAGGGTGGAAGGGGGGTTAAACCCCCTCTCATATTTTAAATTTTGCATGGGTATATATAAACGCATACATACAAACACATGCACGGACATACATAAAGGCTGGTTGCATTCCCCTCGAAAATATTTCTTGCTATGCCCCTTTACTACATATGTATTTCCCATATGAATGAGTTGTACAAACGTGCTGCTTTGCATGATTTTATTAGGTGCCAAGTTATGCTATTTTGGTCAAATATATGTGAAATTGTAAAAATGTAGCCATTATTCGGTGTAGAATGGGATGTAGATTTCAGTCTCATACCTATTTTTTAGCTGGTTGACAGACATTAGCTTTCATTTTAAACAGCATTGCTAACGCTTGCCCTTGGCTTGTGCCTTGCCATTAGATGGTGGCACACGCCCTGCTCGGATCAGGGAATCGTGAGTTTATTGGGTCAGCGTCTAAACTGCTGACGTGCAACCAAGAAGGCACGTCCTCCAAACCGAAGCACCCAAACAGCTTGCCGTACAAGACGTCAGTGGACTTGGTCCTTTCCGCTGCCAGGGAGTACGTCGATTCTGCAGCATCGCACACGGACTCCTGCATTCCGCTTGCAAGGCAAGTAGAGGCTGTGCAAAGTGCGTGGTAATTTGTTTTGCACTGTGCTTCAAATGGGTACTAAAAGCCAATAAACAATTCTGAATCATTAGCGACTGTCAAGCTGTGTGAAGCTAGCTGCTGGTGGCACTATTACTTGGGGGCCGAAATGTGATTTATATGTAGTCCATTACAACCTAAGGGAAATTTGAGCTCTGCCCACAGAATCACGGTGCACCTGTCCTTGTCGTGTCCAAGACGGTCGCACTAGCTGATTTCTGCTCGAACTGGAAGTACTTTTTTCTCGGCTGATGTAAATACCATGCATGTTAAGAGTCAAAGGTTTGTCATTACTACCTAAAAAATAACGTTTTGGCTGAGCGGTGATGTAAGAATCCCTGACTAAATTTACCAGAATGTTCAAGCTTCCAACCTTAAACCAAGGAAAGAAGATGACTCTTAAGGGCTCGTTTTTTTCTTTGTTAGGCACAATATTAATGAGAACTAACAGAAAATAGCTCCAAGGAAAGCATGGGGGGTGTTATCTGTAGTATTTCGAATATAAATGTGAAGAAAGTAAAGGGGACGAAAAGATAACTTGCCACCAGCAGGGACCGAACCTGCGACCTTCGAATAACGCGTCCGATGCTCTACCACTAAGCTACGGCGGCGGTCATCCTCCCGTCCGCTTTATGGGGTATATATGTGCATTTAAACCTAGGAGTGTTAGTCAGCGCCAATTGCAGCCATGGCGGCGAGTGTGGAACACTCTTTTTTTCTGCCTTGTTGGCGTCACATAGCACGTGATCTTTTTACAAACTGGCAGCTGACCAATAATCCCTCGCATACTACCTGAAGGCATCAAGTCTGCCAGGACGAGACCCTCGCTATGAATGAAGGAAAGGAGATGACTCTTAAGGGCTCGTTTTTTTTCTTTGTTAGACACAATGTTAATGAGAACTAACAGACAATAACGCCAAGGAAAGTATAAGTAAGTATGCGAGGGATTATTGGTCAGCTGCCAGTTCGTAAAAAGATCACGTGCTACGTGACGCCAACAAGGCAGAAAAAAGAGTGTTCCACACTCGCCACCATGGCTGCAATTGGCGCTGACTAACACTCCTAGGTTTAAATGCACGTATATACCCTATAAAGTGGACGGGAGGATGACCGCCGCCGTAGCTCAGTGGTAGAGCATCGGACGCGTTATTCGAAGGCCGCAGGTTCGGTTCCTGCCGGTGGCAAGTTATCTTTTCGTCCACTTTACTTCACATTTATATTTGAAATACTACAGATAGCAATCCCTATACTTTCCTTGGCGTTATTGTCTGTTAGTTCTCATTAATATCGACCTAAAACCAGCCACACACGTGTGTCTTTATGGGAAAGCCAACTACCTGAAACACTTGAGAAGTGCTTGATGTCAAAAAAATAAGTGAGCGTTATTGGATGGAACATTTAAGGCTCATTCACACCTACGACTAGCACACTGGTGGTGCTACCAAGTTAATCACAAAGCGACTGAACGCATATGGCCGCTTTGGTAGCATAGCGGCTACTTTGGCTTAGTCACATGACTGCAGCTGCAAAACTCTGAACCAATCAGATTGACAGGAACGGCACATAAGCTCATTTTGCGCGGCAATAGAAATATCAGCAGACGTGAATTCTGTGTGGCAACGGGTATAAGTCGCTCGCAGGTATGAACATCACTCGCCTTGAGTCGCTTTTTGGTCGCCAGTCGCGGATGGTCGCGTGGCCGGTGCTAGTCGCAGGTGTGAGTGAGTCTTTATGCAAACCCCTGTGGGAGCAACAGCGATAACTGTGGGCGGAGCTGACATTTTTTCTGAGGCTGTAACAGAGTATAGTTTTGTAGGAAACTTTATCTGGACAGGCTGCACAGTTCTTCAGCAGGCAGTATTGCCCGCTATAAATAACATCTGTTACATACAGAGCAGCGCCGCCAGTCTTGGAGGCTATGCTCTGTTGGGCAATACGTTGCTCTCTTTGAGCCTCCGGCTCCAAGAGAGCGCCACACTCCAGAAATTAGCGTCAGTGGAGAAGCGAGTATGGGTAGCACTAGTGGTAGCTTTTCTACAGGAAAATCCAAAAGAAGCCAAACTTCATTTCACTGATGTTTAAATAAATTGGAAGTCTGTTATATCTATGGTAGACTCTGTCTCATCAGTTGCAGCTGAAAAAAATGTTATGTCTCAGGCACTGGTACCATATCCTCAAAGTTTTTGCACCAGACAGAAAAGGTATAAGAACGTGCACAGACACTTCCTTACCATTTCTAATTTAGCTTGAAGTAAATTGTTCATGCCTCCACTAACCTTCTCTCAGTGAGTTGTTGGTTCTGTGTGTCTAACAGCATTTTTTTTTTTTTCATTCCCAACCCCCTGTCCTACCTAGGGCATGCTTACAGATATTGGACAGCAGGCTTCCTGAAGTCAAGGCAGAGTTGGACTTTCTGTCAGCGCTGCCTTTGTTGAGCCAGTTCAAAGTTCCTGCACTTCCTGTTCAAGGTGACTGGCCTGACTGCTGTTAGGTTATGGGGTTTAACATCCCAGAGCAGCTCAGTTGCAGTGAGAGATGTTTTACCGTTTTACTTTGCATATCCTTGTTGCTCTGCTAATTGCTTTGTATGTGGACTTTTTTTTCTCCTTTATTCTGAGTTATGTTAAACATCCATTCAGTATAGACAGTAAAACGCCCTGACACATTTCTTAGAAGACCACTGAAAGAGTGCACATAATACGGAAAAATTTTGCATCTAATAACACAGGGGAAAGTGGCACTCTACATGAGCTTTTCTCACATTATTTGAAACTGAATAGAAAGGTAATAAATAGGGGTGTGCGAATATTCGAAATTTCGAATATTTTTCTAATAGTATTTGCTATTCGATTCGGTTCACACTGGAATTTTAGTATTCAAACAATTCGAACTTCCCAAAGACAAATACAGTCAACGTCAGATTGAAAGTGGTCCCTAGATTTTCAATATGCTTCACCTCATCACACCCCCGTATTGCGGCAAAGCTGCCTTTCAAGCTCCGCTACGGTCGCAAATGTATTGATTAAAAAAAATGCTGGTTCCAACATGGAGATGAAAGATGTGGCAGAGTTGAGGGGCTTTATTAATGCTGTTTTGGACCTGAAATTTGGGCAGGAAGTCCGAAAAATTGGACGCCGAAGCTTTTTAGCATCCAAAATTTCAGATGTTCTTATATATCGACATCTACGAGGCTGATTTGGAACTCCGGACTTGAAGAGAACACACCCTTGTCCGCCACATCAGCTGGGCTTCCACAGAAGTTGAAAGAGGAGGAGAGGCTGAGGAAATGGCATCTCTGCCTGTCACGTGTAAAGTGTTGTCGGCAACACTCTGGTTGCACCAAATCATGTACATAAATACAATTCGGCCTCTACATTGCCTCATTCTTGATAAGACAACTATGAAACACCACCCCGCCAGCGCTTCATCAACCTAGCGAAAAGAAACACTTTCATGTTGCTATCTCATAAGAATATGCTTAGGAATCCTCTCCAACTTTTTTTTCTACCATTTCGTTTCGAAGTATTCGAGAAATATTCGAAAAATATTTCGATTCAATTCGCACTCACACTTCAATATTCGAATTCACTTCGCACCCAAAATTTTGCTATTCACACAGCTCTATTAATAAAATATTAAGAATCATATAAATAAGCTCACTTTTACTGCCTTATGGTTGGACTGACTTTTAAAAGCCTTTATGGCGCATTTGTAGCTGTAAATCGTACAAAAAATGACACCTGTGATTGCCTTCCAATGCTCTGTTTGAATATTTAAATGTTCTTTGAGCACTTGTAGTCCTTCATAAGTATCCATGCAGCCGTGCATATAAAAGCAAGTTTGCAAGGTGTCATAGGTCCATCTACTGGGATGTTTGGCTACCGCTTGTCATTTCACCTACGTCCTCTTCACTTTTACTCTCAGGAGTCGTGGAGAAATCGGTTGCTGATACCAATTTAAATGAGGCAGTGCCAATACCGGTGTAAAGCGTGGTGGGTGCTGTGAAGCATCCGTTTTTAGAGATGGCATGCAGCAGTCAACATAAGTGCTGCCACTTAACTGTGCCATGTCATCGGTGCACTGTTGCAGTTCTTGGACATAACTGGAGATGGAAATATAACAAGATGGAGGCTAACATAGATTAATTGGAAATTAAATAGCACCAACATTTCCCAGTGCATGTGCTTGGAAAAATGTAACAACTTGGAACATAATAGAAAGATTTTTCTGTAGTAACAGCAAAGGAATGTAGGACAGCATAACACATGAAGTGAATGTTCCTACGGTCTTTTCATCCTATCTGATCATCTACACATGAAAGATTAGGGCATTCAGATGGAGCATGAATGCATTTGAGAGACACATTGAAGTAGTCGAATTTATCTTATATGATTTTGCACAACTGACGCATCTATATTCCTTGCACTCTTTCCTTAGCTCGACACTGTGATAAGATGGAGCTGATCAGAGAGGCTCTTCACCAGACACCAAATGCCTACAAGCAGCCCAGCAAGGTGAGTCTTTTTGTGTGTATGGGATTTGATTTCAAAAGAGTGTGTTGCAATTGCCTTCAAGTCTGAATTTAGAACCAAATATAAGGTTTCTTTGTGCTCAAAATGTAATATGATTATTAAGTGCAATAATGGGAGACTCTGGATTGATTTTTACTCCCTGGCGCTCTGTATCATGCACGAATAGATGTACACAAATGTTATTGCGTTCTGCCCCCATCAGAATGAAGTTTACGTTGGCCAGGATTGAACTTGCGACCTCAGCAGCACAACTGGGTATCCTGTAACTTGATCTGTAGTCATTTGACACATTGCTGCAGTAATGTTTGTTACTGCACACTAAAAGCATCAAGTAGCCACTCCATTGCTGAAAAGATAATCGGTATCTATGCTCCTGTTGGCCCAACGCTTTCATTATAAACAGTTGCTATTATTTGACATTGAGAGTATGCACAGTGGTGGCATCTTTCAGTCTGGAGGCATTCGGGCACTGTTGATATCCGTAGCTGTACCCCGTGGTCAAAACAAGCATCCACTGTTAGATTGTCCATGACATAGGCTCCATGACATGACATGATATCACTCGTTTTTAGAAAAATATTCTTGTTCTAATGTATCTGAAAGTGAATATGTCACAGTTCATTCTGGAAATTAGCAGTTATGAAGCATACCAAAGCTTAATATTATCCTATCTCATGTGCGACCATTGCAGGTGCTCAAGCTGGCAGAACTGTTGCACTTGTATGGTGAGGACAGCGCAAGACGCGAAGGAGCTGTCCTCTCTCTTCTTGCGAATGTCGCCCTTGAGGTATGGTCTCAATAAGATCGCTGGTGTACTGTACGCTTAAAACTAGCCTAAAAACTTCGCTTCCCACCTGTCACATACCTTTGTGACAGGTAGGAATCATCAAGAAATATCTATGTTGTATAGTACTGGCCTTGTGCAGCTACTTACAATATCATTTATTGTTCTGGAAATTGCTCAAGAAAGTACATAATTGAGTCATGTTTTTCTCCCTCTCCTCCCCTGACGTTATGGCAAAGCATTTGACTTTGTTGCACCAGTTTGCAGTATTCAACCTTGGAATGACACAAGAGCTAAAAGCTTTAAAGAAACTCATTTATGACTCATTTAAACTCATTTAAAGACTCATTTATGATTGGCAGGGAGCAAGTTTAACTGCATACAAAAGCAAATAAGCCGTTGCGAAATACAGACACTCTCATTTCAGGTAATTTTGATCTGAAGTGGATCGTGTCAGTCGGTTGCAGATTATGATTCTGCTATTTCTGCAGGATGCAGACTACAAACACTGCTATGAGGTTTGTCAGAAGCTGATGGCCGGGTACCACTCGGAAGGCTGGAAGATCTGCCAGAGCCTTGGAGAATGCACCGAATTTAATGATCTTGCTGCTCGGTAATGTTATACTTCTTGTATTGTACTATTATAGAACTCTCCATTTTCCTTCCTTGTTTATACACCTCTGCAGTTATGCACTAAAGGCACATTTCATTGTTTTCATTGCTAAATTTTTTAACAGGGCTAGAACACTCATAGTCACTTCTCAGTTCAACTGCTAAAACTCTGTGGCAAAAAGATTCATACTGCTCAATTTTTGCATATATATATAATTTTTAGAGTTGTTATGTGGCAATATGAATGTGCTAGAGTTGACATGAAGATATTATGAACCACCAAATTCGGGAAAATGCTGAATACTCTCGCGGCTTCTACAGTTTGCACTTACCTTATGCATGACAGGTTCCGAGAAAGTTGTCTGGGAGCAGGAGAAACATACAAACGTACGTTTTCCCAGCTCCCTTTCAGCCCTGGGTATCTTGTAACGGCTTTCCATGCATGGAGTTATGTCTAACCATGACAGCTATGGACCGAAGAGTAAATGTCCCACTTAGTGGGTCAGGAAGTATGTTGATTGATTGATTGATTGATTGATTGATTGATTGATTGATTGATTGATTGATTGATTGATTGATTGATTGATTGATTGATTGATTGATTGATTGATTGATTGATTGAAATTAAGCATGTCTCTCCCTTTTTCTCATTTTCTTTCACCCTCTCCCTGAAAACGGTCCAGGCAGAAATTGCTTGCATTCTCTCTTTGCTACTGTCCGGACACTGCGGTGGACAACCTGCTGAAGGCTACTCAAATGCTGGAATTGCAAGAGATCTACCAACAGCTTGACCTTCCACAGGACGAGGTGTCCAGCAGCGCTAGCAGAGAATCTGTAAGAACGTCCTACTCACATCTGCCCTACCCATATCCTGTATGCACCTGTCCTTGCTTTACCATGCACCTCCGCAACATATAAATTCAGCACAAAGCGCTCGTGTCAGAACCGTTACTCTGTGTCTTGCTTCGTGGATTTGGGTCGCTCGCGTGCAACGAGAATTTACTGTACTTGGTGGCAATGTAAACATTCAGTAAAAGTTAAGTCTACATAGCCGCAGTGCACCAATGCCACCGCGCTTGAAAGTGTTGTTACTGAGAGACCAATATTAAAAGAAGTTTATCATTGCCTTGACATAACAAAAATGGGTTTGTACGTGTCCGCCACACTTATGGGAATCCTGCCAGAGTTAGGCTGTGGTGTATCTCCTGGTGTATCCATAAGTTGGCACTGATTGTAAGCACAAGGTTGTAGTATTTGTTTTATGGTCTTTCCATATTCATGTTTTGCATGTCTCTCTGTAACACTTAAGTCTAGTGTCATTTGCAAAAGTTAAGAAGAATTTTTCGCCTTTTATTACATAAACTTGCTCTGTATTTCCGTGTGTGATAAAAACCCAGTTAATATAAGCCATTATTCTAAAATGGTTCTTCATATGAGGCAGACAGAGGTAAACGATTGCATAGTAAGCATCTGTACAAGAAATTCTTGACAATGTTCTTCAGTAGGCAAGAATTTCTTGTGCAGTAACAAACCTTCGCTCTTGGTGGTAATTTTGCACTTTTCAATAGTCACAAAGACATTAACTGTATTTTAACATGTATCTTTGTGAGTATAAGAGTGAAAGGAAGTTTATGACACATTTTGGTTAAAGCAATTGATCAGAGCCTGCAGAACCCTAGGTACATTAATTGTCATTGGCGTCGAGTGTAGCACTGCATATAAAACACACTTTCTCTGGTTCATTTTGGGTTTGCTACACTCAAGGCCTTTGTGTGTTTTGTGCGTTTTAATTGCAATGATGCACGTTGATGAGGTTGTTGGTAGATGACTGGGGATAAAAAGTGCTGAAAACAGGACTAGATGGAAAAGGAACTCAGTGTGATGCACTGACTGCCAACTGAAAGGTTTAACTTATGCAAAGTGGTTTTTATACACCTAGAGGGGAAGCAAGAGAAATAACAAGAATCACAAAGAAACACACTCTTTTAACTTCTCCTCTGAGTATATAAAAGCCATTTTGTCTGAATAGATCTTTCAGTTGGCAGTCAGCGCATTGTCCTTTTGTTCTTGTCGTCGTCTAGTCTTGTTTTCAATGCTATTTGTTTCCCAACAGTTATACTTTTATTGCAATAAGTACTGTGACAGTGATAAAGCTGGCTTGACTGACATTTTTAGCAGAAGCTTGAGTACTATTGTATCAGTCAGGCTTCATTGGAAAAAAAATATTTACTTGCTTGTTTAATTCCCATTTTTGCGTTGTAAAAAAGGCACAGCTACCCGACAACAAGGTGGTGTCCTCATGGGGCTCTGGAGACTCCGTGAAATCAGACGGGAGCCAAGAAAACACCTGGGGCTTCGTAGGCTTCACGGCGGGAAAAACTCGCTCCATGCTGACAACCCTGGGCAGCGCTGACTTCTGGAAAAGCACTGTCAGGTGCGAGTTGTCGCCAACTGGCAACATTAGATTACTGATTGTTTTGCGAGAATTGTTTCCTAGATATTCTCCTCTGATTTCTGGATAGATCAGTGAAAAGCTTGGTCTGTATTCACAGGGCAGTACATGCCCTAGACTGAGATGTTGAGCCATCATTTAGTAAATTTCATAATTGAAATAAAAGACTCCAAATTAACAAAATATTGATTACGACATACTGGAACCTCTTCTTAAAATAAATACTCCAATATCTTGCATATCTTGCATTATCTTGCATTATCTTAGCAGTGTCATACGTACACAGATACATGAAAGAGAATAAAGAAAAACAGGAATCATTATGATACCTGTTCATAGTAATTATGAACAAGGGAATCAGAATGAATATTTGACTTTACATATTTAGAAAGCGACTGTTTTTCTTCATTTGTGCTCTTTTGTAATACATGCATTTTCATTGCACATTGAACTGCAGTATGTTGTAATAACCTTTGTTTAAATATATGTATTTGCTAAGGCAACTGTCTATTTACAAACACTTCTTGTTAACAAGAAGCTTTGTGAATTCTCTCCTTTGTCACAGAAACGATCTCACGAATATCTGATTCCAAAATAAGTACACCAAAATCAAAAATATGTTTGTGAACAGTGAATAACTATTCAGTATCTCCATAACTTACACTCTCTAAAAATTAACATTCGTCAAATGTGCATGGTCATAATTTTACTTGCGCTGTGTTGTTGTCTATGAATTTTTGCAAATAACTGACATGCATCATTCTCTTCATTTGTGTTTTTTTATTTAATGTTTGATGTCTGAAGTGGTGGTGCCTTTTTGTTTGTTTTCTTACCCACGCAATGCTTTATTCGCGTTTCCATCTCTTGCGTAATGTTTTTGACAAAGCGCTGCCACGCAGGAATCTCACAAACGTCAAGCGCCAGAAGCCAGTTCAGAGGACTGCATCCATGGTCCGCTCCAACACGGAACTCAAGCAGTTTGCTGTCCCGCACTTTTACCAGTCTGTTTTCAGAGACGCTTATGCGAGCAAGGTACGGCAGTTTCGCATAAAATAACAAAATACTTTGGCTGGTGTTTGTGCTTTCCCACTCGCATCTTTTCAAGCGGTAATGAGCTATTTTTAAACTTTGTATTGATATCACTTTTTGTTGCGTCCTTGCATCATCGAGAATTCTTTTCCTTCTGCTAATCACTCAATGTACACTCTACCTCATATCGGCAAGACCATGCATAGCTTATTTAAAGTTATTTTCAATTTTCATAAGTAAGTTTCTTCACAGTATAAAGGTGCAATAAAGTGAAGCTTACATAAATTGCTTGATATAGCTTTGTTGTTATATACAAGCTTCAGTGCTGTGTGCTGAAGCTTGCAAAGTGTACTGCGGAGTAGCGTACACAATGCATTGTGGTGAAGTGTACCAGGATTGATAAGGAGGCAAGTGTATTTTGATGGCGCATGCATGCGTGAATAAGGAAAACATGCTCGGCCCCATGACTCTCTCCTTTTCTTGATCATGGTATGCTTCACCACAATACACTGTGCACGTTTAACCACAGTACATTTTGCATGCTTTGCCACATAGCAACGCATTGCATTATAAGCTTGTCAGTTTAATTCATTTCTGAGTGTATCCCATTATGTCATCTAGTCAGTGTCAGCATTCTCTTGCCAGGTGTGGCATTGTACACACGGTGTTCATCGTCTCACGTGTTTTTTTTTCACAGTGCAGTCCATCCTGTGAGAAATGGGACAGCCCCAACTTGAGTCCTGTGCTAGTTGATCTCTTCAACGTTCTCAGGGCGTCCATGATAGCAGAGGCCATTGATGACAAGTCACCTTCAGCGCAGTGCTCATACGGTGAGCATTGGGTCTTAGTTTATACGTTATGCTGCTTCTTTCTTCTCTCATTTTAGAGTGTCATGCTGTCACATAGCTTTGAGCTCAAGGAGGAAAACCATTCATAGTGTACTGTAGTGATGACGCAGTATTCAATTTTCACGGAGTAATTCAGAAAGATAATAACTGAACTAAGAATGCTCAGTGCCTTTTTACCAATATACATGGTCTGTCTCAAAAGTTCCCGCAATTTTTTTGTTATAAATAATTTATTCAGTATTAATTTACAATCTCTTCAGAACTTTTCAAAGTACTCTCCTGCTGCTTTGATGCACCATTGCCAACGCTTCACCCAATCATTGAAGGCGCCCTGGAAGCCGTCAACGGGAACCTCCTTCAGTGAGGTCGTCGCAAATGCTTTTAACGTCTGCATCATCCCATGCAGAGTTCCTTTCAATGTTCTTTTGATCACTGGGAACAAAAAGAAGTCCGTTGGTGTCAGATCGAGACTGTACGGCGGCTGGGGCAGCATTTCCACACCCATTTTGGACAGCAGCACGGAGACAATGAGCGCAATGTGACTCCTCCTTCATCTTGTTCGTCAAGACTTCTGGCATGCTTTTCGCGCAGACTTTCCTGCTTTGAATATCCTCCGTCAAAACACAATGAACAATTGTTTTGAGTATTCCACACTCCCCTGCGATCATCTGAACACTTAATCGGTGGTCCTTGTCCAAAACTTGGTGCACTTTTGGCACCGAGTCGTCCGTTTGTGGTATCGACGGGCGTCCCGAGTGGTCGTCATGGTTGACAGACTCCTGGCCTTCCTGAAACCTCTTGTGCCACATAAAAGTTTGGCTTTGTTTCACTTCGTCATCACCGTATGCTTTCTGAAGCATTTCGAGCGTCTCCGCCCCGTTTTTACCCAGTTTTACACAAAACTTCATTGCATAACGCTGCTCCAAAAACTGGTCCATTCCTTTTTTCTTGATGAGGGTGCAGTAGATACCTCTGCGCAAAACATGACCTGCCAACAACAACTGCCTGCAGGCAATCGAAACCAGACTCGTTTTGAAGCTTATATCCTCCTCTAACTTATCCACCCAAAGCGCTGCCCCGTCAAGCTGCGTTGCTAGCTACCAAAAAAAAATTCCGGGAACTTTTGGAACCGACCATGTAGGTTAGCAATTTCTGCAGAATTAAATCATTTACTGTCTACTTGTGCCGTCACATTGCTTCAAAATTTAGACTTCAAGGTTGTATCAGATGGAAAGGTTATAATTTAGTATAAGAGGAAATACTAACCTCTAACACCATGGCAAAAGTGGAAATCTAAGGTTTTGAAGAGCTTAAATGTAGAATTCTTGCACTTTTTTTAAGCAAAGTATGATATTTGCTGTTTGCATAATTTGCTGTTCGCATTACTTCTGTACATTCATGTATGAATTAACTCCCACCCCTGTAATAATCCCTTTGAGGGATTGGCAGTATTTGGAAATAAATAAATAAAATAAATATTGCACTGTAGAACAACCTGAAACAGAAAGAGGAAAAGGGCAATCGGATACCTTCTTTACCTGTTGCGACCTGCAGTCACTGCACAGCCTGTTCTGTAGTTTTGTAATCCTGAAGGTACCTGTTATAAAAAAAATACGCTGATCAGTGGTCATCATTTAAAAAAGTTAGACTATGCATTGTCATTTTTTACTTGCTCACTTTTTAGTCTGTGCTGATTGCTGCTTAACCTCAATGCTTGTTACATCAATGCAGCATTGTCTAATCATTCATCTGTGTTGCAGAGAGCCGCAGCTCCATCCTGCTCGGTTTGGCAAAGGGCATTTTGCCGGACGACACCCTTCTGGCGATGTGCTGCCTGTTCGGTGTCCAACATGTGAGTGCATTTTATTAGCAACGTGTCAGTCTGCTTAGCTTTAAATGTCATCAGTGCACAACTTTTGCTACTTTTCAGCATTCACTCTCTAAGAATTATTGTTTTTAATGTCCCAAAGGAACACCCAAATTATGACACATGCCATGGTGGGGGAAGCTGGATTAATTATGTCCATCTGGGTTCTTTTAGCATACACACGGAGAACAGTAGACAAAAGTTTTTTATACCACCCTTATCAAAATGTGGCCCAATCACGTAGGAATTCATCTGTCAGTAAGCTGTTTCAGTAGTCTAAAACAGCATTTAAACAGAAAGCAACGTCAGTACAGTGCACCACTTGTGCCTTTCGTGTCCCTGCGTATGTTGTAATTTGTAGAATGTACACTAAAAATTTTTTTATAAAAGACATGGTAATGGCAAGTACTTGGCAAGCTTTGCATACTTTAAAAGAGAAAAACGATTTTTCTCGTATTAGTAAATTACTCTTTCACGCTTGCTGCAAGAAGACACTTGGTAAGCGAGAAAGTGCGCAAAAAAATCACAGTTTCGCCGCAAGGGCGAAGCAATGAATGCGATAGCAAGAAACTAATGCTATACGAAGTGAGGCTCGCCAATGGATACTCTCAGTTTGAACAGCGCTCCTGTTACAAAGGCGGCCGAAGCAGCGAAGGAAACTAGCGTGCTTCAAGTGTCGAGCTGTGACACTTGATAGTTCGCGCTCATCTTCTGTTTGTTCGTTTAGCAGCGTCGTTTAGCGGCGCTCCGTAACATGAGCGCGGGCATCACGGTTAAAGCTTGAAACATCCCTCTTGCCCTCACCACGAGAAAACCGCGCGAGCAGACAGCGGAAGGCCAAGGTTCTCCTTGCGCAAATATAAGAAGAAGCGAGCGAGCTCGCCAACGACTTTTAAATGCGCTCGTCGCGCTCCTAGCGCAATCTCGCTGGTAATGAAGAAACGCTTATGAGCGTCGGCCATCTCTGAGTCCGTCCAGCGGCAAAGGGTGTGTATATAACGCTCGCCATTAGCTATGCGGAGGACCTGCGTTCCGTGGCGTAGTGGCTAGCGCCATTCGCTGCGGAGCAAGAGGTCCCTGGTTCGATTCCGCGCTTCGGAAGCATTTTTCTGAATTATTTTTCTTTGGGGCTTTTATATATATATACACACTTATACATATACGGTGCATGACAGCGACGGGGGCGGACATTTTCCAGCCAAGACTGTCCATATAATTGCTATCGCAATAAAAGAAAAGTTGGGTGGCGATGCCATCTTGAAGTTAACACACTAGTCACCGTGATGTCATAGATTTTGACGGAGTCTACTAGGGTCTGCGTAGTTCCTAATCGATAAAAATGAAGTACACGGTATCTACTAGGGCCTACATGGTTCCTAATCAGTAAAAATTAAGTACACATCTTCTCAGGGAGCCAGACACTTAACATACCAAGTTACAGGTAATTTCATTGAGGCAACATGGCCAAAATACGAAAAAACAGAAATCTGTGACGTCACCATCAAAGATTTCAGCGGGAAATTTGAAGGTAGAACTTTTGACATTGGTTTTCTCATATACGAATAAGAACCTATGGTTGTGAAATTAGTTTTCAGAGTATAATTTATCAGTCTAAACTGATGTATTGTTTTCCTTTAGTGTCCCTTTAAAGGGACACTAAAGGCAAATATTAAGTCGACGTTGATTGTTGAAATAGCGGTCCAGAAACCTCGTAGCGCTGCTTTTGTGCCAAGGAAGTGCTTATTTTGAAATAAAATCACGTTTTTAGTGGTCCGCATCGCGTTAGCGCGCTTCAAATCTCCCGCCTGAAAATACGACTCTCATACGTCACTGCTGCCGTGCCCAACGTTGCCCGCTTTTACTGCGCGGCCGCCGACACTAGTAGCAGCCGAGCGGAAGTAGCGGGACCCACAGTAGCAACAACGGCGCTGCGGCAAAGACTTGCTCGGATGGGCACATTCAAAGCCGTCACCAAGTTGCGGTTGGTCTCGTAATCCTCAGTACGAAAGTGCAATGAGCACACACGCAGAGGTTTTGACTGTTTAGCACACTGGCGCAATGGCATGACACTAAGCCACTTGGAGCATAAGGGTTCATTCCGCGGCACCCAGTGAAAAGACACACCGGTTTCCTTGCTGTAGCCCTGGCGTTGTGCACCATTCGGGCATCCGGCAATATGACACGCATGCGGCATTTTGTCGAACTTTCTGTCAGAGCGACTTTCACGAGCGCGCAAAACATGCACGGCAGTACGCGATCCCGAAACTACCACTGAGACTGGCGAGGCACAGTTCGGTGAAAACGGAACCTTTGAACCACGCGCGCCGTTCCCCATGGCAACGCCACGGAGGTTTTGTTTTCCATGAATCAAGCGGAAACGAACAAACAGCATTTTATTACGTCTTTTGATGCTCGGAATGTTCTTTTTTTACTGCTGCTAGTTTGATTACTAGTGATTTATTGTAGGCCGACTTCCCTACGTCATCGGGATCACTTCGAAAATGTGCCACTCGTGGCGCTCATCATGTGATACATTTAGCTTAATTTCTCGGTAAGTAGGGCACTGCTGTTGATAATATTGCCGTTTTAGAAGCTGTCATACATTGGGCTTTCACTCTGACATAAATTGTTATTTGCCTTTAGTGTCCCTTTAAGGCCTGGTCAACCAGGTCCAAAGGTGCCAAATTGGGCAATGCGCGATTTGATAGAAATCCTGCTCTTTGTAACACCATGGTACTGTCCCTGCCTGTTGTGGTATTATATGTGCTTATTACGCGACATTCTGTATTTTTCAGCTGGACCAGGTGGAAGAGTTCTTCCTCAACTTGCCAAGCACACCGCTAGTGTTGAGCGTCGCTTCCTACTTCTTCTCTCTCTTGGTCCTCGTCACCCTCGATCCGGCTGGCACAGATCGGCTGATTTCGCTCGACGCCCAGCAGGTGGTGCAAGAGGTGAGCCGTGTGGCTTCACACATTACCTGAGACTCACTTATGCATTCGCCTAAGACAACTTGCGAGCAGGATGCTCATTATTCCCACGGAGTGTTGCCCCATATGCCAAGCGATGCATGCATTAATTATTGTCCCCGAATAAGATTAAAGGAGAATATGGAACCCAGTTTTTAGGCAATCTCAGAAGTGATACACCGAAACCCAATCGTTCTTATGGTTTGTGGGGATAGTGTCATGTGTATACAAAGCGGCGTGTGACATGTGCATCACGTGCTGTGCACAATGCTGCACCTATCACCCCCGAAAGTATGAGTGGCCTGTGCACTGCCTGAATGGGATATAAGGTGATTGTGGCCGGTGTGTTGCAAACCTCTGTGGGACATTTTAGCGCAATGAAGTCATGTTGACATACATGTTTTATATTTATTAAGTTGTTGATTCGTTGGCTTATTCTGTATTTTATTGTGGCATAAATGAAGAGCAGGTAACAGCAAAGCCTCATAAGCTAGATATTTTGCATAGAATATTATGATGCCCTTCACTAATTACGTAAATTGTTGATTGTTTAAAATGCTCATTACTTGATCTAAGGCTTTAAGTGGTTTATTCACCTCTAAAAATCTTGTCAGCATGCCAACTCAAACATTTGTCTAAAACAAAATCTTTGTGAAAGAACACCTAAAGCACATCTGTGTGTATCAGCAGTGTACCTTTCTACCTTTGTAAACAGAAGCATGCACTGTTACATTCTTGAATTGGCTTCAGAGTCATTGACTTAATTATCAAACCACAGGAAATTGGGAAGTTAGGTTTGCATATAAGATGTTGCCACAAATTTTTTTGCCCATGGCAGTGATAATCATATACATATGTGTATTGCACTATGATGGCAGATGTTAGTATTAGTAAAGGTGGATTATAGTTGCACTGTAACAACAGTGCTGAGAACTAACATTCATCAACTCTGCACAATGATTGCAACATTCATTCACTCTTTTCCTGTAGGTATCGAGCAAGAACCAAGATGCACTTACCGACGATGCGCTTGTTTGTGCAAAGCTCGCCTCAAAGTTCTGCAAGATGCAGGCTGACTTGGCTCAGGCCGAGCTGCTGAAAAAGCAGGGTGGAAGCATTGATGTGGAGCGTTTCACCGAGGACAATCGCTACAAGGCAGAAACGATTCTCGGGATGGCTCTGTAAGTGACATTTTCCTATCATCCACTGTGTTCTCATTCTGGGCAATCTTATAGTAGAGTGAAGTTGCGTGCAGTGCAGCTCTGACAGGATATCAATAAGAACACGCAAGTGTTAAACCTTTGCTTTGTACTTGTGGTAACAGTTCGGCATAGTCACCTCAAGCACTGCAAACAAACTCTACATTTGCTATTGAGAGCTGGGTTTGGTCGATTTGATTTTTTACGCATGTTTTATGTGCAGTAACCAGAGCTGTACGAATAGGAAAATTTTGGGTGCGAAGCGAATTTGAATATTGAAGTGTGGAGTGCGAATCGAATCGAATATTTTTCTAATATTTCTCGAATATTTCTAGAATATTTTTCGAATACTTCGAAGTGAATTTGCAGAAAAAAAGTTGGAGAGGATTCCTAAGCAAATTCTTATGAGATAGCAAAATGAAAGTGTTTCTTTTCGCTAGGTTGAAGTGCAATGTAGAGGCCGAATTGTATTTATGTTCATGATTTGCTGCAACCAAAGTGTTGCCGACAACACTTTACATGTGGTAGGCAAAGATGCCATTTCCTCAGCCTCTCCTCCTCTTTCAACTTCTGTGGAAGCCCAACTGATGTGGCGGACAACGGTGTGCTCCCTTCAAGTCCGGAGTTCCAAATCTGCCTCGTAGACGTCGATATATAAGAACATCTGAAATTTTGAATGCTAAAAAGCTTCGGCGTCCGATTTTTCAGAATTCCTGGCCAAATTTCAGGCCCAAAACTGCATTAATTGAGCCTCCACCTCTGCCACATCTTTCATCTCCACGTTGGAACCAGCGTTTTCTTGAGTTAATACACTTGCAACGGTAGCAGAGCTTGAAAGGCAGCTTTGCCGCAATGCGGGGGTGTGATGAGGTTAAGCATATTGAAAATCTAGGGACCACTTCTAATCGGACGTTGTGTCTTGGCTATGTTAGACCGTAACGGAGCTTGAATGGCAGCTTTGCTGCAATACGAGAGCGTGAAGCATATTTAAAAGCTAGGGACCACTTCTAATCGGACGTTGACTGTGTCTTGGCTATGTTCGACCGTAACGGAGCTTAAAAGGCAGCTTTGCCGTCATACGAGAGTGTAATGAGGTGAAGCATATTAAAAATCTGAAGGGGGCACTTTCAGTTGGACGTTGACTGTATTTGTTTTTGGAAAGTTCGAATAGTAAAATTCCAGGGCGAATCGAATCGAATAGCAAACACTATTCGAAAAATATTCGAAATTTCGAATATTCGCACACCCCTACCAGTAACTGCTACATGTGGTGGGCGAATGACTCAAGCATTGCTTCTAGCAGCTCTAAAGTGTGCACAAAGATGCCATATCATGTTAGTCAACCTCGGACGAGCTGGGAGCACTTGTAATGACACACACGATTGTTGCTGTAGTCCCCACAGCTTGTACAAAAAGAGGTTTCACCTACTTTGTCCTATGTAAGCACATTTGCTTGTGTAATGTTGACACCTTTCTTTCTTTCATGGTTTGTTTCATTAATTGTTTCTTGCATATTTGTAAATGTAGATTTGTTTTCAGGCCTTATTTACATGCAATTAAATGTCATATTTGGGCATGCATTATATTTCTCTCATTTTTCTCATTACTCCTGTTGGAAATGTAGGTCTTTTAAGCTTCCCAAAATGCCTGCATTATAGACTTGAGGGCTGTAGTTTCCTGCTGTACTTTATTAGTGATGTCTGTTATACACAGCACACTGGACCAGGAAGCTTTACATGCGGCCGTCTCCCTGGCAAGGAGCTATGACATTCCCGTCTGGGATGTTTATATGTGCCATTTGGAATTCCTCTTCTCTGAAGGATGGTGAGGTTTTATTTAATCTTTGTGCTTCTGTACATGCCTTGTTCATTTAGTGAATCTTGCTTGAGTGCCATCTCAGCAGCGAATCTTCTTCCTCAGTCTTCACTAAGCATTATGTCTCTATGAATTGTGCATTAGTGTGCTTATCATCATGAGATCTTTTAACACAAGGTAACTTGTCTTCAAGGTTCTCCCCATAGTGGGCGGCAGTGGTTTTGCCACCCACCACTCCAGCCAACTGACCACCTCTCTGATAGTGCGCCTGCCACCGCTCACCACTCGGAGTTTGCACGACAAGCCACTGCACTGCAGGCAGTGAAAGCATTAGGCTTTATGTAGACTACGTCAGGGATTCATCGCAACTACGTTTTAACGTTTAGTATATTAAATACGGGTGCATGTTAACAAAGTTCTACTGACTGCACACGGCAGACGCTCGTGGCATAGTTGTGTCCCGTGACAGTGACCCTTGCCAAGTCTTGGTATGCTTCAGCGCTTAGCACATCTGCATTGTGATGAGACCAACTTTTGGGACCCGCTACGGCAGCAAAATGATTGGCACAGAAGCACACTGGCTCAAGGCCAAAAGATAATTAACATGGCAGCAGTTGTGGCTTCAAATAACACCATGTCCGACTTGCAATGAGAGCATGATGTACAGAAAGTAAAAAAAATTATATGCCAAAGAGTTTCATCGTCCAAAATTTCAGACGTGCTTTATTTTCATTACACCCATGGAGCATGAGACGGTGTGCTTCCCCAGAACCTCAAATGTCCACCTCTCAAAATTTACTGGTGCAAACCCAGCTCGTCTTGTATAACTGCATCCTCCAATCCATGTAGAGCCGTATTGGCATGCGTCTCTCCTGTCCCAATTTCTTTTTTTCCTTTTTACCAGTGTTGCATAGTCAGATGGTTCTTACTGTCTTGAAATGAGTAGCGTGTAAAAAACGGAGGCAAAAGAAAGAGATGTAGACAGGACAAGCGCGTTTCCTGTTTATCATATTGTCACATGGTCGTGACGGCGAAGAAGACAGTAGTCGGACTATTAAAGACGTAACTCTTTATTTGGGCGAATTTGTGCCCGGGAAATGAAAAGTCA
Source organism: Rhipicephalus sanguineus (assembly GCF_013339695.2). Lineage (NCBI taxonomy): Eukaryota > Metazoa > Arthropoda > Arachnida > Ixodida > Ixodidae > Rhipicephalus > Rhipicephalus sanguineus. The sequence goes on along the minus strand of NC_051178.1, from coordinate 153,871,662 downwards.
AAGTACAAGAAATACACACTGCACGCTGATAGTGGCGAACAGAGCGTCGGCCGTCAATAATCTGATCTGTGGTAAAGCGCGTCGGCATTTATTGCTGGTGGCCGCTTGAGTTCCAGAATAAAGTCAACTGTTCGTGTTTGCACGCTCAAGCCTATCAGAAGATTCTAAAATAATCTGGAAGGTTCCCAGACATTCGGGCGCAGTTTGCGCAAGCTAGTGGTTATACGTGTAATGGACCGGTTACATAAAAGCAGCAAAAGAAGCGCGTGTGGCAATATATTCAGGAGATTTCTCCTGAATAAATGGTTTCACAGCATAGCGACCACACGCTGCAGTGAAACCGCCTTTTATGCACGTTACATGCACTATTCGTTCATTTTTAATTATTTTTAAGTACGAATGCTAAGAATGCAGACGTCAAATAAATTATTTGATTAGGTATTGTTGAATTAAAATTGTAAACTCAAATATTCTCACACCCCTGTCGTATAGTTAGCAGCAACACTTTCAGTGCTTAAGAAATGATTGCAAACACCTGAAAAGCTCAATTAAATTGAAGTCGGCAATGCTGTGAAGTAAATGCTGGCATACTATCATGTAATGCTGGCACTTTGCTTCAAGCATCAGGCATTATACTTTAACACAATTCAGACTTAACCCTTTGCGGTCCGTTGTCGGGCAGCGCCCGACAACGCAACACGGCCGTAGCGGTCCGCTGTCGGGCCCCGCCCGACAAGGGTGTTCGTGGTTTAAATTTTGCTGTTTTCTCACCGCGAGTCGCGCGCATTTTTTGTATACATGAAGGGCCATCTCTTGAGGAATAAGTGAGCTTTGTTTGTTGAGGTTTTACTTTTTTGACACTAGGGTGCAGCACTATGATCAGCACGGGGCCTAGAGCGTACCCACTCGCGCGCGCGGTTCGCTGAGAAGCATGGCCACGTTTTCACCGCGTGCGTTTTACGGCGGTGCTTTTAGCGAAAGCGAGGATGACTTTAGTGAGGAAGAGAATTACGTGCCTCCACCAGACAGTGATGACAGTGATTCGACAGAAGTGAGTGACGAAGACGACGACGGCGGCGGTGGAAACCTGCAGTAATAACCCTGGCCTGCACACAGGGGAATGCTTTGAGCGGTATCATACGTTGCCCAAATATCACTAAAAGAGTTGCCTGCAGAATGCAGGAGCAAAAATAAATATCCTGTGCGTTTCTCTTCCACAGCTTGTGTTTTTATTCGCGGCGCCAGAAACTGGCGAAATAGTTTCGGACCGCTAGAGCCGGAAAGTGGGTAAAGGTTTTGGACCGCAAAGGGTTAATGTAGCTGTCAGTAAAGGTAAAAGCAAAGAAACAGCATTGTTCTCAGTTCATTGTACATATGAGTTGCTCCCATCTTTTACTGAGATATGTACAGTTTTACCATCCTGTTGGGTCAAGTTTTTTATCAGTGCTTTCCACAACAGTGTGACGGAACTTTTTCTGTGCAGTGATATGGCTGATATCGAACAGCGCCTTCTCACTGGCGGCATGCTGGAGGTCCTAGTTTCCAACCCCGAGTCTCTCAGGGAAAAGCTGCTCAGCAGAATCTACCCATCCCTCGATGGATCCGACCACGGAGTCATGAGGTTTTTCTACAAGCTGCTTGAGAAGTGTGGCCAAATGTATACCGACGACTTGGGTCTGAAGCCGTCCGACCACCTCAAGCTCCTGGAGAGGCTTCGGTCAGCATGCCCTAGTACGTCGGCTAATATGAGTTCACCCTTTCTTTCTTTATTTAAGATAAGTAGTTGTTCAAAGTTTTTTACATTGTTTTTGGGTCCTCAGTGTATGTTTGACAGATGTAACAAGAACTGATTTGCATTCACAGAGCACAGAGGATCAAAGCATGCACTAGATTACAGGCCTGCACAGCCACTGAAATTATTGCCAGAGTTTCCGTGCTCATTGTAACACATTCTTTGTTTATATTTTGTTTTGCTCTTTTATTAAATATTTTTCTAATTTTAAATTACCTTTACTACTTTACTTGCTTACCTATTGCTAATCACTTATTGTACTAGTTATGCATCATAATTATATTCACCCCTTCCCTTATATAACACCCTCAATGAGGGCCTTTAGGGGTATTTTCGAAATAAAAGTAAACTGATCTTAAGGATTGAAGCAGTATTTTGACAGTTGCACGCAGGATGGTAGAGCTCATGCATTGGAACCTTGAGAAAAATTTACCGTACTTGTAGACACAGTGATGCTCATTAGCTCCCTTCGCACAACTGCATAAAATCGGGCAGGTTCTGCAGGTAACCATACCAGAATGTACCATATCATGCATATTGATCGTGTGCAACTGCAAGCACTGACACAGGCGCAGATTCATATTTTCCCAGCACCAGATCGGAAAATTTTCGCAGTTCGGTTATGAAAGAGGACTGACCGCTCTAACTTCCTCTTTAAGCCAACACCATTTGTCTCGTGTGGCTTTTCAGAAATCGACTACAAAACCTTACTCGAACCAGGACATTCACCTCTTGCCGTGTTGAGTCCATTTGTGAACAAAGACACAGTTGAGGCCATTTCAGAATTGGCTCCCAGCATTCCCTGCCATGTGAGTATCTTGCTATATTACTACAATGTTGAACAAACTCAGTAGCTGAAATCTCTGTACAAGTTTTAATACTTGTAGTATTGGGAAAGTGAATAGCCAGTGTTTACAAGCATTTCCTTTTTTCCTACGTGCCGAAATACTGAGCTCGTTCTGTTTAGAGAGAGAGAAATTCGTGACAAAACAATAATAATAATAATATCTGGGGTTTAACGTCCCAAAACCATGATATGATTATGAGAGACGCCGTAGTGGAGGGCTCCGGAAATTTCGACCACCTGGGGCTCTTTAACGTGCACCTAAATCTAAGTACACGGGCCTCAAACATTTTCGCCTCCATCGGAAATGCAGCCACCGCGGCCAGGATTCGATCCCGTGACCTTCGGGTCAGCAGTCGAGCGCCATAACCCATAACCACTAGACCACCGTGGCGGGGCTCTTGACAAAACAAAGGACCCACAACAGTATTGCATTTTCTTTATGAGCAGCAGTGTGCAGTGTGAATAATGCATCACCCACATCATAGCAAAGCAGATTATTTGAGTCTCTAAGGTTTTAACAACAAGCAAAAAGCAAAAGCGGTTTTTCTCAATCCACAGAAAGGTCACAGCCAGTGATATTTGTGGTAGCTTATCACACCTTGTGTGCTCTTACATATTAGTAAACCCCTGTGTGAACATGGTGACAGCTGTTTACTACTGGCGCACCAACCTTAAACAGCCAGTTTCAGTATGTGTATCGTTTTGAGCCTAGAATAACAGCTATTGAAGTTCAACATTCTCTCCTATTCTGCTTCTTGCCATGTGTAGCAAAATTACATAATAGGGTAGTGATGCTAGCATAATTGCTGAGACAGCTTGTGGCTGTGATTCTGCATGTATTTATATAAACTGCAAAAAAGGCGCTCACTTGCTATTCTAACGCAGAATAGCTGCATGGAGGTCTGGCTTTAAGACTAGTCAAGTGCTGGCAAAAGATTTGTTACAACAGCAATACCTTTCATTTCTGTTTTTTCAGGATGGCAGCCATCTGACGTCTTCGTCCATTTATTGTGCATGGGCTACCAAGCTCTTCCTGTCGAAGGGAGGAGAAACAGTGCTAACAACGGTAATTTAGTACTAATCTGAATAATGCACTCATTAACTTTAAGGATGTGTAGCTTAAGTTTGATACCCTCTTGTCCTAGGTGATGGTATAGATCTATCCCTTATTTCACAGATTTTTCTTCAGAATGGAAAGAGGCTATCAGTCAATTGATATGTTGATGAATTGATCACTAACTCAATTAAGTCATTAATCAGTCAAGCACAATTAAGAGCATCATAGTGAATCATGCAGCTGTTTGTGTTTTTCACGATTAAGTACTTGAAGTTTGACAAAGAATGCTTGCACTGTTTCACAAACTTGCGCAGGTATGACTTCTTTTTTTGAGGGGGGTCGAAACCTTTTCTGATGATTCTTTCTTGTTCACTTTTCAGACTGAGTGGACTAAGCACTTTGACAAATGCCGTGGCTACCTTGAGAACCTCTCTCCATCAGATCTTGTGACGTTTGCAGAATCAGTCGCATTTGACAAGGTGTCACTCGAATGTGTAAGTCCATGCTTTCATTCGGCATGTGTCAAACATGCAATCTATCACAGCATAAACAAAAGTGGGCTTTCATAGTTTTTGAGGGATCTCTTTCAGCGGCTATGGCACTGAAAGGTTGTGTCATCCTTTAGTGTCATTGACCTAAATAGCGCGGAAACTCTTAGCAGATGCACACTGAGTATGTAAGTGGCCTTAAAGGGCTTGTGCTGGTTCATTGGATAGTCCGCAGTAAGGCTTACAAGGCTGTTCGTTGTTAGTATGTACAAACAACTTATTACAATTCACTCTTCTACAACTTCAGCAATTTTTCTACTTTATAAGGAAAGAGAAGCGGATATAATGCTTAAAAGAATATTTATTGATGAAACAATGTATGTAAACTTTTATATTGAATTAACCTGATATGAGTGCTTGAGTACTAATTAGGTTTTTTTTTCCTTTAAGTATTGGCAATCCTCTGCAGTACAGGATGCAGGATACATTCGTGGTCTGTGCAAGGCTGGTTGTTTAGTCCTGAAAGCATCAAAGGAGCCTCCTCTATCGTTTACTACCTGTCGGGAATCATCTGGACAAGTTAAATGACAAACTGACATACATGCACTATTTTAGTTATTCTAGTACTAAGTTAGCGATGTGACCCCTTTTATGTGTATGTGTGAGAGCTCTCTATACCCTCTCTATATCCTCACCCACTTGAGCTTGTCTGGCCTCGAAACGATGACTATCTGAAACACAAATTAAGGAAACTTAGATGGCCAATTTTTGCTGTGTGAAATTGACCTTCCCCCAACAGTAATACGCAGATCTAGAAAACTTAACCTTTTGCTTTTTTTTGTGTGCTCTTAATTTTTCTCTCGCTGTACTTTGTCCAAACCAGTGCTTACAGTTGCATTTCTGCACGCAGGTCAGCCGGCGAATACGTCTGGATGTGGTGAGGCAGTGCCTGAAACTTGCGAAGCAATATCATGTTGACAAATTACCCAAAATGTAAGTAAAAGGTTCATGTTCCTCTGAATGGCAGCTGGTGCAACCTTTGAGCACTGCATTTGCAAATATGCTCTGGAAGTTGATTACAATGACAGATATTGTCGCGTTGTGGTGGTGGTATCACATGCACCGACACCATGTGCAGTTCTTTTTATTCCCCCAGAAATGTGCGAGCACTACTATGTGTTCTGATTCATTCAAATTTGTTCACATCGGCCACTAAGAGCTTTTTCGTGTTTTGTTTTGTTGTTTTTTAGATGAGAATGTACGCTAGCACTATGAGCTAACTTTCACACATTTCTCACCTCAGTGGATCCGAGGAGGAGTGGAAAGATGCAGCGAAAACCCTCCAGAGCTACCTGTCGCACTTGCAGAGGATAGCGGATGGAGTATTGGACGAAGCTGTTGACCCTAGCAATCCCATGGTTCAGAGCTATGCAACCGAGTTTGAGCTTTCACGGGGCATTCCGCAAAAAGTAAGTTGAAGTGCATTGAACGCCATGCATAGGTCTGTCTGCTGCCAGCGTGAACACATGAGCTTGTGGCTTGTAAACAGCAGAGAGCTAGGTGCCACCAGAGGTGGTAACACAATGCATGTGAGCTGTTCCAGATAATTGAGCGGAGCCTTTAGACTCCACGCATGCACAGTTGTAGCAGCCAGTATTGTTGATGTTATCAAGTAATGTGGTAACATGATGTTAAAGATCCTTGTCATCGTTGTTTCTGTGACAGTTGGAAGCCATGCTGCTTCGTTGTGCCATGTCAGAAACCACGCCGGGCCTGCTTCAATCCCTGCTCTCCTGCTGCCCACCAAACACAGTGGATAAGCAACCCACAGACATCTACTCAGATGCCATCTTGCTTGCTTCAGAACAGCTCAGGTTGGTGATTACGTGTGTGGAAAATCTCGAGAATTCAGGTCTGGAATATCACAAGCCCGTTACTTTGTACAAGGAAAAGAAACACTATAAAAACATTAACATAATTTAGTGCACATGTACTGTTTACTCCTGCGGCAGACATAAAAGACAAAGCCATTTACGCTTTCAGACTAGTTGTAGCTGTAAAGAAAAAATGGCTTCATTGCTGAAGGCTTACGTAGCTAGCATTTGGTTGAACTACCCATTGCCGCATCAACTGGCATGTTCATAGTACAAGTGGGGACAGTACCTTCTTGGCTCGCTTCCCTGGCTTGCTTTCTTTTTTTTTCTTTTTACTTACTGCAACACCACCATGACACAAAGGGAGTCATATCAGTGTGACAGTAGGACAACACATGATTGATCGGCCTCTGTTTGACAATGAACTTGCAGTGCATGGCAATGCAACAAAGACACAAACATGCATACAGTGCTGTACGTATGTTTGTGTTTCACTTTGTCCCATTGCCATGCACTGTAAGTAATTCTCTGTTAACCATATGGCCGAACTCTATGTTTCTGTATTTGGTGCTGGTTTTTGGAATGCAGACATCTCATTTGCATTTCCAAAGTCTCCAAATGGCGTTTACTTCCCTGTCATCACTACCACAGGGAAGTAAACAAGCAATTGCTAAATTTTTCGCCTATACTCTGAAGACATGACACCTCGAAAACATCTTAGGAGGATGGTGGTCTCAGCCACCTAGCCTTATCACAACTTTTCACTTGTTTTTTGCGTCTTACTAAACTGTAGTGTATGTGACAGGGCACCCTTTTATGTAGTATTAAAAAAAATGTTTGTGTTGTGCCTTTTGTTGCACCAGAAATCCAGAAAAGAAGTTGCACGATGTGTTCGACTCGATGACACCTGAGGAAGTTCTGGAACGTATTCTCCGCCAAGTGCTTGAAGATAGGCAAGTATTATCTTGGCCATGATGAAAAGTTTCCGCGAGGGTGTTGCTTCATTAAACACATGTTCAACAACTTTGAGGTTGCACTATACTCAATACAGACGCAAAAGTACGTTTTGTGCTAGTCTTTAGTTTGTCAGAGAGGGCCTCTATTAAGGCCTAGGGCATCACAAAGAGAGATCCTTTGTAGAAAAGATAAATGGAAATGGTTATTTTGCGGGAAGCTGTTACTGATATGCATTGGCAGATTTGTAATATTTTTTTTAATTTTCTCGACACCAGTAGCAGCATGTTCATGTGGCGCACTATTTCGATCTAAGCCAACCTTCATTCCTGCCTAATGTAAAACAGATGGCAGAAAGAGAAACTAATATCTTAAAATGTAGGCTGACTTGAAGAACAGAAAAGGAGATAGACTTTTTACGCGAGCAGGAGTATTTATTTTGAAAATCAGCACTGCCTAGCTTACTTGCCTTGCCTTGTCTTCTTGCTTTCTTCTTCATCAACACTACTCAATTTGTAGTCGCTTATCATTTTTATTGCACAGCATCTTCCCTACAGTGAGATGTGCAGTGATTAATTCTTTATAGGGGAAGCAATTACAATGTAACTCACACATCTAGTTAACATGTTCAAAGGATCACAGAGAGTTGAGTAACGTTTCACACCGTTTTACACCATATCAGTTGAGCAATATGAAGTAAGTGCGGATTGTACCACTTGCTGTCTTCACATTGGAGTTAAAGCTGAAGTTTGGGCTAGTTGGTCTTGACTTAAATACATAGCTTAGCTTGGCACGTGCAGCTTGCTGTGAAGGTAGAATGGTGACGTTTCCATCAGTTTAGGTGTTGTTTTTTACACTTTATATGTCACGTGTCCAGAGTAAAATTTTCAGTTGAAGTCTAGCGGTCGTCCTGTGTGCTTCTTTCTCTGTCCTTGTTTTGTTCCGCTATATTATGTATTTGATTCACATTGGAGAGTGTAAGTGTCCATTTTATTCTTTTCAGTGATGACGTGTTTGTCGGTGACATGGTCCTTGACCTGCTGCGCCCTTTCTGCCTTGACAGTAGTGTCACAATTCATGTGCGCCTCAAGGTGCTCGAGATACTTGAGAAGGTACTGGTTCCTAACCTGTTTTTTAATCTAGTAATGGCAGCTCTGTTAAAACTTCCTTCTTTCCTCCTTTTCTTGTGGTCTCTTTATGTCATTTCTTTTTGCTTTTGTTAGATTGCATTGTCTATGGTACTCGTTATATTGATATGTGTACCTTCATTCCTTTCTGTTGTCCTCTTTTATTCTTTTTTTGAAAAGCTGCTTTGACTTTTGTAAAAGAAGTACATGGTGCACAATATAATTGAGGACATAGTGACTTCAGAAATTGCCGCAATATCTCATATAACATGCTGTACAGCAGCAGTTCCATAATCTTTCTCATAGTCCCTCTTCTTTTTGCTGTCATTTCTCAAGAACATTCCAAATGAGTAACTTCCACTACAATGATTGACTGAATTTCGCTTCATTTACGCTCACATCAGACAGTGCGGGTAATTGTTGGCCGATGCTTCCACAATAGCACATCTAGTTGCTGGCATTGCATGACTGTTTCTTTGTCTCCTTCTCTTCAAGGCCTTCATGCATAGTAGTGTAATAGGATCACATATTTAAAACTCAAATGCCACATTGAAGATACAGAACAGGGCCAATGGGAGGAAGGTAATCCGTTACTTCAAATTGGCTCCTAATGACCTGGTTGATGCTCAGAAAGTCTGACTGTTCAGTTTGCCATCTAAAGCTTCTTGGGGCAGTGGTCATCATTGGATATTTGAGTGTTTTCACTCACATTGAGTCTTTGCCCGGTAGAGAGACAACCAGCTAAATGCCTCTCTGACTGTTGTTTGCACTCCTTCTTGCCGTTTGTCGCAAGTAACAGTTGGTCCTGAGCTCTTGTCTCACTTTGAAAACAAAACTTGGCAGAACATCTTGATCTTGCATGCAGATTCAGCTTCTTTTTCAGGCCAGAAGCTGCTACCTTAGAACAAATGGTCTAGATAGGTGGCAAAGAGGGAGGAGAAGGGGGACTAGTGGGGTGAAGATAAAGTTGTGTGCCATTAGATATCTAACCATATCATACCTGAGATATTTACAAAATGTAGTTTGTCTTATGCTGATGTCTGTAGAATTACAAAGCCATGTTCTCAAGCACTGCGTCACACATTCCGTATGGTAGGCTGCTCTTTGTTTGTTTTTTTTTTGCTTTGTTGGTTTAGTTGACTGTGTCATGCCTGCTAATGAATATGAATCACTCTGGTTCTTTTTCTCTTTTTAAAAATTCTCTCAGTGCCACATGCGTAGTTCTGTGATGCCAACTTATTAGTATTTTCTCCCATTATTCGATAGCTCTGCAAAAGCGTAAGCATTTGTGTTGAGTTTTCATGCGCTTTTATTGTGCTCATATTAAGGTTGAATTTATTTATTTATTGGTTTCATTAACTCCACTTTGCACACCAGGATATCGAGGTAATTTGTATTGCATGCTGCGTAAATTTCAGAATGTATCGCTGAACGCCGACGATGAGAATCTCCTACTGCTCCTTCAAGTGCAGACACTAATTTGGTCTGAGTGGCCAGACTACGAGGTGAGTGCTGCAATGCTCCTTCAGGCTGCCTTTGAAACCTTCATCCCAACCTCAATGATGTGATACGATTTGATTGATCAATTGATTTTGCAAAGGACGACTTCCTGATTTAATATGAATAAGGGGGGGAAATCAATACAAAGCAATAATAGCTGAGCATATGTCATTAAAGGAGTTAATGAATGAATACACCGAGCTATCACTTCCTGAGTTTGCATGCATTTCACAATATCTCCCAAATATTTTAGTCGCTTTGATGTACCAAACCACGCTTCTGTGTGAATATGTGCTGGCCGTAAACATGGTTGAAAGACAACATGCTGCCTTTGTGTACTCTCTTGTGAACTAAACATTTTTGTGTTTTCATGTTTTGTTGTAGCTTGACGAATGCACTGAACTGGACGGTGACAAGAGGCAGGCCATGTTTGATGAACTCCTTCAGCGCTGCAGCACACAGTCGGGCTTTGTCGTCCTTGGAAAGCTCCTTCAGTGTGGTGAACCCCTGGATTCCACATCAGAATTGTACAGAAGCTACTTTTATCTCTTCTTTTTCTATTGTGTTGCTGATTTATTATAATTAGTTGTTAATGCGACTTAAAATTTATATCTAAAATGAATACATTGAAGAACTTTCCTAGCAAAGTACTACAAGCAGAATGCTCTGCCTGCTGATGTAGTCAGGTGCCCAAAGATAATTTCCTTTCTAGAAAGCAATTTGTACGTAGAGGTTTTATGCACCACATGTCAAGCATTTCCGTCTAATGAACTGCTTACTTATTGCACCAACTTCATTAAATTGAGATTAATCTGTGTGCTGTGAATGCATGTGATAACAGGTGTCTTTGTATTGCAAATGTTTTTCATGTTCAGGCATGTGGGTTTGACTTTAATGTTTTCATCTTTGTTGCTTTGTATGCCAAAAGTTTTTTTTTTTCTCATTCTTGTAATGTATACAATTCTTCTTGCCCTCTCCTTCCTAAGGCCGGACATGTGGTCTGGCTTACAAATAAATACTTTTGTAAATAAATCACTATAATATTCTTTTTATTTTAGGATGGTTGCTGGGTTTAAGGATAGAGGAAATGCACTTGTTAAAGCTGTTGTTTTTATTGTCTCCCAGTTCTCTAAATCAACAGATACTACAAGCATGACAAAAGCAACTTGGGGATGTGTGAACTTTCTGTCCATGCAATTTTCTCATTGGATTAGTACAAGCGACAATGGGTAATATGTAGAAAGGCATTGCTTTGTTTTTAGCTGTTTAGTAACAACATTCGTTGTTAATCCTTTCTTATTCTTATTCTCAATTCCCTTTTACGTCTCTTTTTCAGAGATCCAGAAAAGAATCCTTGGACTCAACTGATAGGCCATATGCTTTTAGTTTGTGATGGAGGATCAGGCTTGGATGAAGCCGAAAGCCTGTTCTTAACTGCGATCAAGAACTGTAACCTCAATTTAGAAGTGAGTGTGTGCTAAGTAGTCTGTTAGAGTGTTTTTCCATATTTTATGCATGTAGTCTGCACCTGCCCTTGCTCGAAAAACATTACCTTCCTCAAACCTCCTTTCTTTATCTCTGTTTGTGTTTCTTTATTTGTTGCAGTGTTGCCGTTATATTTTCTGCGAATTCGAGAAGAAGAACAGCCTGATTCACATACTTCGAACATTTCTTCAGACTGATTATCCACAGCTCCATAGTGATGCAATTGCATTCCTCAGGCATGTTGATAAGGTGAGAAGAACGGGCATCTTTTTTTTCTCATTGACACTCCCATCTTCATAACTATTAACCATTACTAGCTGGCAGCAAATGCCTCCTATCTTCGTAAATTTTATCAATCATATTAAGCCATGATGAAAGCCAAAGCTGTTCATCGTATAACTATTCGCATCTAAAGGAAGCAAGTCATCCATGTAGAATGGTATTGGAAGTTTTCTCCAAGTCCCCTCTAACACTAATTGTTCTTTCGCTGAGCATCTGAGCATAGGCTGTGGGTTCGGTCACCTGCCACCACAGCCACATTACAATTGGGGTCAGAATAAAACTATACATAATGACCTCTATCCTTTCCTTGGCTTCCTTTTCTGTTGGCTTTCACATGGTTGTGTCTCACAAAAACGGGCCTCTTGATCTCTTATATTTCTTTCATGCAGTCGTGAATGAAACTTACTTTGAAGCAGCCAAGAAAGTAACCTTGCCATATTGCACAATTCTTTAAAATAGTGATCTCTTCATGAAATTTGAGCATGCGGCAAGTAACATTAGAACTGAAAAAGAAGTTTTGTTTTAGCTTGTTGAACTAATCGTGCAGGTAACTTTATATTGATAGTCAGTGACTTTCTTCTTAATTTTTCAGGCTGATTTACTGAATTTCATTCAACTTAAAAACTGCTGATCACTGTCATGTGCACGTTTCTCGACAGTTTTTTGCGGTCTTTTTCGCGGAAACTGCTAAGGTTCAATTTCAGGAAGAGCATCAGATTTCATTTTTTCTTTTGCATAGTATGTAGTTTATGTAATGACGTAATGACTAAGTTTTCGTATTTCCTTGCAATTTCTTAGTCCATTATTTTTCTGCTCTGCAGATTTCGGAATGCGACTATGACGAGACTGTGCTGAACAGGATTTTACAGCTGAGATTGCTTCCTGACGTGGTGTCAACGCCACTGTATCAACCAGTCGTAGACCACCTGATCGCTAACAGGGGCTCCGCTGAAAAGCACTTTAGCATTGAGGAAGCAACGAGGAGCCTCACCGATGCCAATATGCTGGCGGAAGCTGGCACGCTGTTGCTACAATCATCACGCACACACCCTGCCGCGTGCACCTTCAACGCAGCTGTGAATGCTGCGAGGCGGTGGCTTCGAGGGGTGGCCAGTGAACCTTAGTGAATTGTACATTTCTCTAGAAGCTATAGACTGTTCTTAATTGAATATACATTGATGCTGTGATCAGCAATTATTTTTATTTAACTCTGGTGCAATGTTCCTTATTCTTGCGTATTGTTGCTACACTTACATTTTCTAGTTCAACATTTTACAGAATCACCTGTGCCGACTAAAAGTGTTCCACATTTTTAGATTTATTTATGGTAGAGTTGAAAATTACTTGCTTGTGAGATCTTAATGGCCATGTTTGTAATTAGAACGTTCACTTATTAACAACTTTACGATTATGTACTTCATTATACATGCAGCAGTGGTAGGACTGAATCCTAGCAGTAGTAAAGTTGTCTGCTTAAAAAAAAAATGACAAAAAAATAAACGGCAATGCTTCAGTTATGTTTCCCAAAAGCATCCCTTTAACAGTTTTGGACAGTGTTAACTAGTATACTAATGTATATTTGAAGCAAGGCAAATATTTAATTAGTGAATGTTTTTAATCAGCTACCTAGACATGACAATTTGTCATGCGAGTAACCTCTGTCTCTTCAGGAAGTACACCTGAACTTACTGAATGGCATTACGTTCTGCATGCAATTAGTTTAAAATTCTGTTTGAAATTTTAAAAAAAAGAGCCCTCTATAGCTCACCTGAAAATTCTGGGTAATATAAGTACTACCCTCTGCATTAACAAGCATGCCCCGACCAGCTCTATCCCCATTCTCTACGGTGTTAAAGCTGTCCTGAACCACTTTTCCAAATAATCAATACACGACCTCGGTATCGGAGTTTATTGCCTCACGAATCGATTGCCACAAAATTTTCTCGAATTCTTCAAGAATGAGCAGAGTTACAGGGATTTGTCGCACACTTTAAACACTTCCCCTCTTCTCTCGTCCCAACGAGCGCGCTCAAAGCTACAAAGGGAGGAATGGCATGGGAGAAAGAAGTTAGGTCAGTGCGCGTCATGACCTTGAGCGCACGTGATGCGACACGATCGCTCCTTCCCGTTGTGATTCCTAAGCGCTAGTGTGTGGCTACTGTGTAAGGTTAGCAGACTGTGGATCGCGGTGCCAGCACGTGGCAGCACCCCATGGCAATGCGCATCTCATCTAAACACCGCTCTTGATTTATGTCGGCTATTTAGCATGCTATCTGCTGCTCGACATCATACAGCAGGTGCTGGCAGCTCCGAAGAGAGTGAGCACAGGCTTCTGTATGAAAAAAAGGGCGCCTGATAAAATGGCAACTTTGCGCACAAAATTTGGCTGAGCTGTTCATATCAGTGTCTGCTTTCAGCAGGATGTGTTTTGCACATAGTCCGAGGGGTGGCTCACGAACCCTTTAAGTACAAGACAACATCAATATCAAAACTATATTTATTTTATTGTGCGTGCAACGAAACATCTCGAAACATCAACTCTGAGTCGAAGTAGATGCTACAATTCAGTAACACTAACTGGTGGATTTCTATGATGAGAGGTTGCTTGACAAGTGCTTCTCCATTGCACTATCTTTGAGTGGCCTCTGAAACTGCTTTGTTTCAAAACTAGGGCCTAGAAGCTACAGAAAAATATTGAAATGCAGCAACTAATAGTTCACGAAAGTCTAGGAGCAATGATTACAAACTCGAAAATCAAGAAATATAATGGAAGAAATTCGTCACTTGTGAACTCACATTAGGCCTTGTTTCTTCTTTTTCCTGTCTGGGGCCAGCATTCGTGTTCACCTTTTACTACGGTTCGCCTCAGCAGAACAAGTTACATTCAAACACTTTGCTTCACTTCTGGAGACATATTTTAGTGTGCAGTGAAGGATGCAATGTGGATGTTGTGAAGATGTGTCTGGGGTGCATTTGTTTGCATCTCTGAGAGAGAGAAACAACTTTATTGACGGCACAGCGAGGTCGTTGAATTTAGCTTGCCGGTAGTTCGAATGGTGGTGGCAAGTAGCTCGCCACGACCTTTTCGGCCCAGTTAATAACTTCTGTCTGAATACGTTGTTCATTTGATGACAGGAGTGACTCCCACGCCTCGAGGGAGGAAGCTGGCAGTACTGCTTTTGGAGGTGGGTTTCCCTCGCATTCCCAAAGAATGTGATTTTGGGTAGCCTTCAGGCAGCCGCAATGTCGGCAGTGTGGTTGAACTGATTCCGGGTAAATTTTAGACAGCCGATGGGGGCTGGGAAAAGAATCTGTTTGAATTTGCCTCCAGATCGTAGCCTGTTCCCTTGTGAGGTCTGTGTGCGGGGCCGCGTATGTCTTGCGGTTCTCTCTATAATATGCTGTAATTTCATTATATGTGGTGATTCCCTCCTGCGGGAAGTCCAGGGTTGAGGGGTCCACCTCCCGGTTGATCAAGCCTCGGGCTACACGGTGGGCCGCCTCATTCCCCGAATTCCCCACATGAGCGGGCACCCATACAAGTTGCATCTTATTGCTGCGTTTGTTATTTTTAAGGATGTTGGCCGCGATCGGCCCAACACAGCCCATCATAAAGTTCGTAAGCGCCCTTTTAGAGTCACTCAATATGTAACTAGTTGTGCGGACTGAGGTGGCCAGCGCGATGGCGGCTTCTTCGGCCTCTAAGGCTGAGGCTGTTTTTACAAAGCGATTGACCTTCCAAGAGTTCATCAGACAGAGACAGCATCATCGTGTTGCATCAGTACAATGATGCTGGGTCAGTTTTGTATAATTATTTAATACTATACTTGCTCTATGCTGGGCACAATCTTAGCAGCGCAGTGTTGATCAAGGCTCAGTACGCACAAAGGTAAGTTATTGCATCCTTCACAGTTGCATGCATTGTTCTCAAGATGTCTACATTCATAGAGAAATCTATGAATTCATAAATAAAATGTTAGAGAATTCAGAGGTTATTAAGATAAAGCAATATGGAATATAAATAAAAATGGTGTTTCTTGATTTGTATACCTAAGTACTACGCTAGGAAGCAAGGACAAAATGTGCAAACTGTATGTTTCCTAGTTCGCATGTGTTTAAGTGAGCATGCAGCATTCTTTGTTCGTGACTAAAGTTATTCATCAATCTTCATTCATCGTTACACTATTAATGACATTCACTTGGAGCTCCACCATGTCATCAGATATAAGCTGAGCTTTACAAGCACATAAGTTTTTATATGTGACACAGAGCTTTAAAGATCTATTGTCCCTTGACATATCGCTTGTCTCATATAAGTAAACATGAATGCAGTCACTCAAAGTGCATGATGGCTTCCAAGGGACTTCTTTGTGCGCAGCACTGTTACATTACCATGCTTACACTGTTACAATTGTGACAGTGGCATAGAAAAATGAGAGCAAATATGCCTTTTAACGGATATCTCCACTCTCATTTTCAGTACTACTTGCTGTATATAGCGTAATAAATGTTTTCCACCACCACCACCATTAAAAAAGCACCTTGCATTCTATTTGGCAACATACTCCAGGCATAAAACTGCATGTTTATAGCTCTTTAATACTGCATTTCAAAATGCAATGATCTCAGTGTTCAGGAGCGTAAACATCACAGGAAAGCTAATCTCTCAATGGCTGGATGCACTGTTTGCAAATAACAAGTGTAGCAAAGATGAGGCGGGAAAGCGAATTGGTCTGAAAACTTATATGGGAATTTAAATGCCATTATCACCTGATCCGCTACACTGTTGTGTGCACATGTTGGTGTGGCTACCCAGCTTGGTTAGAGCCCCTCTAGAAAAATGTGTTTAGCTTGTCTTTCTATTGGCCTCAGTAGGCAAATGTGCTCTTCAGTGTGCATGCATGCATTTATAGCTCCACAAATATGAAGTGTGACTGGTGTATGAAAAATTGAAAGTATTCAGCAAAAAATGCGAGCTTCATGCAGTAGTGCGAGTATTTCCACTAGTGATGCAGAACTATCGATGGTACTATCGATACTATCGATAGCTGAGTCACTATCGAACTATCGATGGTAAAGGATACTATCGATAGCGCTATCGATAGTAAAAAATTCGATGGTACCATCGATAGTATAAAATCAACAGCGCGGACTCACTGCAGAATAAACTTGGTTCCCCGGGCGCGTGGTACATAGTGGAGCCAGAGGAGCAGGCTGAAGGGCAAGAAAGTTGACAGGCTTGTGTTCTTCACCAGAGTGCTTTGCTGACACATGATCATAAAGTCAAACTGTTCAGCTGTAGCGGAAAGGAAGCCTTTACATGTGGCGGTACTGCGAGGGTTCAAATTGATATTGCATTTTATGATTTCAAAATAAAAAAAAAAGTGAAGTGTAAGGTGTAACTGGTTGCTTTTGGATACGAATATATTGATGGATATATTGCGCCAGAAATAGTTAATTTCTCTGCCGAAAATTGCTCATAAATTAAGCGAAGCTGGTAGTAAGCTATCGGAAATATTTTCGCAATATGGCCGGCCAGCAACTGCATCATTATTCACACCACTATCGATAGTATTGTCACGTCGTTGTGACGGTGAAGAATGCTGCAGCAAGAATGGGAAATACGGAGCTCTTTATTTGGGCGAACTTGTGCCCAGAAAATCAAAACTGCAAATACAAGCGATACATGCTGCGCACTGATAGCGGCGGGAGCAGTCGTCAGCCGCTGAGTTCTCTCATCATCGGTGGAACGCGTCGTCCTTTATACATCAGCCATCAAACCTTCCAGCGTTATCGCTGGTGCTCGCGTAAGTTCTCGAATAAACTTGACTATGCTCGTCCGGCGCGTAATACGTCAAAACAAAGCAATAAACACGCGTGGCAGTAATAGCGCT
Organism: Rhipicephalus sanguineus; assembly: GCF_013339695.2. NCBI lineage: Eukaryota > Metazoa > Arthropoda > Arachnida > Ixodida > Ixodidae > Rhipicephalus > Rhipicephalus sanguineus. The sequence goes on along the minus strand of NC_051178.1, from coordinate 153,854,362 downwards.
CTAGTAGATATTAACGATGGTACTACTGATTGCACTATCGATAGTTTGTCGATAGTAGCACTATCGATAGTTTGTTTACACTATCGATAGTTTCAAAAAAACTATCGATACTATCGATAGTCAATTTACCGATAGTTCTGCATCACTAATTTCCACATTCTAGCTCCGCTGGGCAAGGCATCAAATCTTGGTGCATCAAGATCATGCCTGTCGACAATCGATAGAGTGTCACTGTGTCACACACACGAGTGTGTTGACTGGTGTGTGTAGCTTTGATAGTGCTGATAATGTTTCAGTCGTCATAAGATGCATATGAGCTTGTTTATCACCTGGTTTCGGCACACTGTGTGAGCTGTCTTTCTTTTCTTTTACGCCAAGAATGACTGAAATCGAGAATTGCTCGAAATCTTGTCTGGTTGGGAAGTAGTAGCATGATAGAAATAAAAACGAAACGCCGACCAAAATGTTGTCGGAAAAACATAATGTTTATTTCGATCAAGAATATTGTTACGGTGAGTTATGGTGAGAATATTGTTACGATGACTCCCATGGCAGAAAAAACATAGGCTTTCCATTTGCCTGGGAAGAGTCGAGCCAGATTATCTGTGAGGCACACAAATTAATCTGGCATAGCTGGGATCAGAGTTAGGTTGTTTGTGCAAGATTTTTGGTGTCTAAAGTGCATGTCTGGAATAAAATGAAGCCATTAATTAGGGCTGCTAAGGCATATGCGGCGTCGGGGTAAGGGAAAGGCACGAGTTTGGGGTGAAGGGGGGCAGGGCATCCCGCATCCCTCTACTGATGTCGCATGTGCTGCTGCAGAAAGATGAGCAGACTAAATAGGAGTCCTTTCCTTCCAACCTCCACCCCCTCCCCTTTTTTGGATGCCTTTATGCACAAGGATAACTGAACGATGCAGCTGGCAGAAAAAATTGTGTCGGTTTCTCCAACAAACCTGGCGGCCATTTTCGCGATTACTTAGACACGGTAGGGCGTGTTTGAGCTATGGTTTGAACCGTAGTTGTGATCACGAACGAAAAAAAAGTCAGTTTCACTGCAAGGGCGAAGCAATGAATGCGATAGCAACCAATTGTAGTGTTGCACGAAATGAGGCTGGCAGCTAACTGTTCTGTACCGATCTCGCGTAACTACAAAACGCTGGTGTAAGAGAATACGGCCGCTCCAGGGAGAGGTGTACTCCGCATAGTCACTTTGCGTTGAGAGCGCAGCACGTGGAAGGGTGTACGAGCCGCCCACTGTGATGGCTTTCAAGACAGCGCGCGCAACCGCGCCTTTAGATGCAAAGTTCAAAGTTGCTGCTGGCGCGACACTCCCCCCCCTCCCCCTCTCGCGTCTTCGCGTCTTTTAAGGCTCGTTAAAGACGGGCGGGACGTTTCCTGTCTGCTTCGACGGCAGGCCTCCCGAACGGGAAAAAACGGGTGATGTTATCGCATGCACCCTCCGAGCGACGGAAATGGTCCGGCTCGTTTGAACTCTGCTTCGGACGCGTTCGTCGCCCCGCTCGCGCGCTTTTACCCGCGGTAGAACATACAATGCGCGGGGGGATCTTATCAATTTGTACTTCATACCGGAAGGACACGACGGCAACGGCAAAAGCCGGTCGAGACTGTATATAATTGCTATCGCAATAAAAGCAAGAAAACTACAACATCCTCAATCGCGTCTACAAAAAAATTACACCATTTCCCGCTAAAGGGGACCATGAGGCGATGCGAAGCCGGAGCACTTGCACGATCGCGTTCCGTTGGCGTTCTTTGGGCATGCTACCGACCTCGCGTCGTGGAACGCGAAGAGGAACGCTACGCGCGTCTTGCCTTCCCTCTAGCCTGGCCGTTAATTCTCACAGGGCGAGTGGGGAACGCAGTCGGCAGGCGTGCGAGAGGGGGGCAGCGTAGGAGAGAGAGGGGGAGGGGACGGGCATGCGCTGGTGCTCATCGCGGCATTGCGCAGGAGAGAATTTCGGCATGTCTAGCCCGCGTTTCAGAGGAAGAGTGGAAAGGGGGAGGGGAGAGGGTGAGTGGAGAGGGTATGCGCAGTAAGGGTGGTCACGCCGCACACCACCACCGCCGGATTGAACTCCGCCATAAGATACTTCGCATCTAAAAGTGCGTGAGCACTCTGTTTACTCCTGAAACGCTCGTGTTTACAAACAGCTGCCGAGTTTAAACTTCAGTGTACTACTTACACTGCTTAAACAGATAAATACATGAACTAAATAAAAATAGATTGACAAAAGTCGGAACCGCATAATCACAAAAAAATTTTTGTGAGCAGCAAATTGGCGTTCCGTAATCAACAAATGTCCTTATTTGCGCAGCATCGACTGCTTGTGTATTTTAGCACATTGAATTTTTCTTACCTTAAACTTTCGCTTTGTGCCGCTGGGTTTCGCCGGTGTCGCAGTCAACATGTCGGACGGTGAGGATGACTTTATGTGCGACGATGAAGAGGACTATGACCTGGTATGTAGCCTTGTCATTAAAGTTTACAGGCTTTGTTCCTCACTGGAAACACTCACGGTGTCAAAGTCACGCACGTTACCGTGTTCTGTGCTTTGCTTCCAAAACCACAGACTGGTAAACACTCGTTTAAGCTAGGCCTAGCGCCTTGCCGGCGTTCTGCATGGGCCGTTTTGTGTTGACAGTGTGCGAACTCTCCATCTCTTCCTCCTCTCTGGAATAAGTAAGCAATATTTAAAGTTTATGCCAATCGTCCAAGATTCCTGGTGGACTAAAATAATGTTTTACTCGTCTAGTGCGAGCACCGCACGGACTGTATTATCTCAACCCTCCGTCGTTTTAACGAATGAGAATGAATTGATGGATGAGCACTTTCGGGCGTGTACCTGTTCGCTCGACATCTGTTTATTTCTTTCTGCAACAACACACAGTACCATTCTCCAGTTTCTCGCGATTATAAGTTACCGATGGTGTATCGGTACTGATTAGCTCAGAACTGAAATCCAACATTAAAAGACGAGCGTAAGCACTTCTCACGATCCGTGGTGCAATTAGTTTGTTGTCATAATGCAGACATCTTGCCGCGACGTAGTTAGCCTCACGGTAGTGCTTTGCTTTCTGTGCGTAGGAATATTCGGAGGACAGTAACTCGGAGCCAGATGTCGACTTGGAGAATCAGTATTACAACTCGAAAGCACTCAAGGAGGATGACCCGATGTCAGCCCTTGTCAGCTTCCAAAAGGTGAGAGCGATCATAACTGCGGGATCCTACAGATCTCCTGCATGCATATTCTAATGGAGGCATGCTTGAACCCCCTTTCGCGCTTCTGATGTTTCCTAGGTTTTGGACTTGGAACACAACGACAAGGGAGAGTGGGGATTCAAGGCACTTAAACAGATGATCAAAATCAACTTCAAGCTGGTAAGTCATGTTTCCTTTGGAATCGTTTACGACTGTCACGAAATATAATCTTAGATTAAGGTGTCTGCTTAGTAATAGAGCTCTAGAATTGACTACACAGCCCTTGGATTCGTTGGCTTGCGAGCCCCTGCGTATGCATGCCCGAGATGTTTCAGAATAGATTTTCGTCCTTTGCTCAGGAAACAGTGGGCCGAATAGGATTGAAATATGATAGGGAGTGAAAATCTGTAGTTGTAGGTTTATTCAAGTTCTATCTACACGCAACAAAAAAGAATGCAATTCGATTAGCGATTGTAGTAATTGCCCATTACTATGCTTATGTCTAAGTGAAATTTAAACTTAAGCTTTAGATAGTTTTTCACTAAACACTAGCTAGTAACCCTTCTTACACTTTTGCATATTTATTGTGCCCCCCCCCCTTTTATTTTTATTGCTATTATTATTATTTTTTACAAAAGGCAGAACTTTCAATTATTACTATCCTCACCTTGCAACGATGTGTCTGATGCATGAATCTTGACCAACTTGCCTGATTTGCTCATCTTCTAAACTGTACAGCCATATTGCAGCAAGGATTATATGTCGCTCGTCTTAAAAAAGTTTTGCCTCTTACATTCATGCGCAGGGCAAGTACGAGGAGATGATGACGAGGTATAAGCAGCTGCTCACCTACATCAAAAGTGCGGTGACAAGAAATTACTCAGAAAAATCAATCAACTCAATCCTGGATTACATATCCACATCCAAGCAGGTCAGTGTGTGTGGTGCATTGGATCTACAGCAATCACCTTAGAAAGAAGTTTATTTGCCTTCAATGGCATGCCCAACTTCATAGCTCAATTTCTTGTCTTGCGCTATAGAAGCTGGATGAAAGGCCCTTGTGGTGTACCTGACACGTCAGTCAAATAATGCTATTCCCCGTTGGCTCTCAAAAATCCTTGAGTATTCTTTCATCTTTTGCCATCTCCTCCTTTTCTTGGTTTCTCATTGACTTGAACAGTTCATTCACATGCTCTTGTTTGTAGTGCACTTCAGTAATCAATGTCATCATTTTAATATTCATAGATATTACAAACCTTACAGCGACTAGTTTTAGGCTTTTGTACAGCCATGTTGCCCCACTAGTAACTCTTTTTTTTTCTTGACAGCCCATCTTCACTCGTAATGCTCCCTTTGGACAGACTTGGCCTTTGCGCCATTAAACACCATGCACATCATCATCATCTTTATTTATTTTCATATTCTTCCGCCCTCACTTTCCAACTTTTTGCAAAATCCATTTTGTTGCAAATGAAGGCACTGTTCTCCCGTGAGCCACAGTACAAGAAATGTTGCTGCATAATAGTTACTTAATGCTTTTTTCCTTGCGTCAGTGTTCAATGATTGCATTGCATTCATAGATGGAGCTGCTACAGGAGTTCTATGAAACCACCCTGGAGGCCCTGAAAGATGCAAAGAATGACCGGCTGTGGTTCAAGACAAACACAAAGCTAGGGAAGCTCTACTTTGACCGAAATGAATTCAACAAGCTGGCCAAAATTCTGAAGCAGCTGCACCAGTCATGCCAAGTGAGATATTCGCACCTTGTGTCTTTATATAGATTAATCGGCTCTGATTTATACAAAAAACTAGCGTGAAATTTCACTCAATTTATGGATTGATTCAGGCCACTTGTTATATCTAACTTCGACGAGAAATTTCAGTAGAATTTTATTCATTCGTGTTCCAAGGGGAGCACCATTATTTTCAATTGAAGACTTCAGAACTAGTTCGAAGCCTTTCAGCACAAAAACTGTGTGATGCCAAGTCAGTGAGGCGTTATAATTATGGTTTCGACAGCATGTGGGAGCAATGTTGCATGCCATATATACTCATTCATGCTGGTATGTGGAGGGTTTAATCTGCTGCATTGGAATTCAGATTCGGTTTGAATTGCCGTAGAGCTCATCTGCCACATGCAGTCACATATTTTGTGGTGTCAGGTATCATTGCTCAAGAGGCCATTAATTATACAAAAGGAGCAACTGCATTGCAACATTGATACAGTCTGACGAATGCCTTTGTTTCAAGCATTAAGGGAGTGTTCATAATTCTTTTTCATTTGTCAGACTGACGATGGCTGTGATGACCTGAAGAAGGGGACGCAGCTATTGGAGATCTATGCATTGGAGATCCAAATGTACACAGCACAGAAGAACAACAAGAAACTGAAGAAGCTCTATGAGCAGTCACTGCACATCAAGTCTGCTATCCCGCATCCATTGATCATGGGTGTGATTCGTGAATGTGGTGGCAAGATGCACTTGCGTGAGGCCGAGTATGAGCGCTGCGCACACGGACTTCTTTGAGGCATTCAAAAACTATGACGAATCGGGCAGCCCGCGGCGGACCACCTGCCTCAAGTACCTTGTTCTGGCCAACATGCTCATGAAGAGTGGCATCAACCCCTTTGACTCCCAGGAGGCAAAGCCCTACAAAAATGACCCTGAAATTCTTGCCATGACCAACCTTGTCAGGTATGTCATTGTTTGTTGTGTGCACTATTTAGCAGTTCCCAATCCTCATGAACCTCCTTGCAGTTCTCATGCAATCCTCCTTGCAGGACCATTGTTAAGTAATTTGCTGCTTGGCTTACATATGTGTGCATGGCTTTTCATTGATAGTGTTTGTTCTGAGTGGAAGCTGTTTGCATGGGGACTGAGAATGGCAAATTAGAATGAGGACTGCATCGCGCTTCCTTCGGCTCTTTTAAGCATTGAAATATTTTGCCGATTTGGTTGTATGATTATTGTTTCTTGAAGTAGCCATAACAGCTATTGTCATAACATTAGGGTCGGTATTTACTGGACGTAGCCAGGTCAAGGATGGTTGTTTGTTGGTTCACTGAAACCATTGCACAATGTGCGGTCTTGTAGTATATGACGAAAAAACAAATTCATAGGTGAATGGGAAGCCTACAAGGTACACACGCATTACAATGCACAGCCTCCCTCCCCTTCTAAATCCCGCCTAAGCCCTTGGTCATTACACTGACTAATCTTTCAACAGTGACTACACTATAAGAAAGACGAGCGTATTTGGGGTGTCCTTCTGCTGCATAACAAGAACCGTCTGGTTTTCTTACGCTTCCTTTCTCAAAAACTCTGCGCACTTTACTTTCATATCAAGAATGCTATGTCATGGCCACAGCACACATGCTGTTCTTGACCAAAAAGTACTGGAGATGCGGCGATAACGCAAGGCTAGCTCAGGAGATGCTTGGCAGGAAGGCACCCAAATACATACACCCTTTCTTTTTAGAGCGTACTAGCATCACCTGTAACACAGAACTTACTATCTCTAGGTTGTGACAACAAATGGAAGTCTATTTTTTGTTCAAGTGACTGTGTCACTTCTGATCAAAAGTTACTGTTGGGGAAGAAGTTGATTATACTAATAGTGTAGTTGCGACCATTTATAACTTGCAACAACATGCACATCATAAATTCTTGTGGTTGCCAGCCCTTTATGCCTCTATAGTATTCTTGGTTCCCTTGGTCATAAAACGTTAGCAGCACACCCCTCCCCCTTTTTTTGTGTGTGTGTGTGTGTACTGCCTGGCAATTGCTAATGCACCAGTGCTATTTGCATGAGGAAAGATCCAAAAGTAATAAGAATAGCTTCTTTCTTCTTCTAATTGATTCTTATTTCTTTAAACATTAAAAACGTTTTACCAGTCATACGGACAGTTTTCTTGCACTGCAAGGAACCTTCCCCACCTCTTTATCCTTTCTTTATTCATTATTCATAGCTCTTCAGCAACTTCTGTAAACTGATGTCCCTCAATGCTCCATGGCTTACTTCTTTCCGTGCTGCACTTCATAATCTCCTTTATGGTCTGATTCCTCTTCTGGGGCTTGCAAGGGGCAAGGTATGGATAGTATAGAGAGAACGAGACAGCATCACCATCTCTGTATTGTCAAAATGCATTGCTCAGTGTTGGTGGGCGGGAGTGTCACTGTGATGCACAAGTCACTGACCCGAGCTCTTCCGATCAGATTGTTTTGTTTGAACTGTGGCACAGAAGCACTCAGTCGCTTCAGTGTAAGAATGCTGGTTGACTCTCTGATCTTGATGTACAATACAAATTTAAAATGGACAAGTTGGTTGGCATCACAAAGTTTCCCTGAGAGGGAACAGAAGTTTTATAACATCTTTTTTACTTCCGTCATGTCAAAACATCAAAACTGATGCAGTCAGCAGGCATAAAGGACATAGCTTGGCCAACTAATGGAGATGATATTGTAGAATGTACGCCTAGTGGCGCTGTTTGGTATCACCTCTCCTTCCTTCTTAGCAAAAGAAAATTACATTGGTAGCGGACTAGTCTCGGTTATCGTCTATGCAAATAACATAGCAGTCACTTGGTATGTTGCACCGAGTCATATTAATGCAATAGCATCACAGAGCACATGTTGCGGAAATTTTGTTGTCGGCGTTGGCAGCATTGGTTGTGAGCAAGCTGTCAGCGTTCAGCCGTGAGTGGAAAATCGCGGTGGATGGAAATATTGCATGCATGGCTGGAATCAAACCCAGGCCTTCTGCATGGCAGTCAGGCATTCTACTACAGAGCCACAGGAAACTGCTTTGGAAGAAAACCCTATACAGGTGTCATTTAGTGTGAGGAGTCACGTGAAAAGATCTAATATTGCGTGGCAGAAGCGTAGAATACCACCAGGCGTGACGCCATTTGAATTGCGCAACGAGTGGGTGTTTCAAGGGCCACTCTCAAAGCACTCAGGCGCATTTGATCATCATGTACAGCCACAGCATCATCAAAATGTGCAGCCGCATAAGTGCACGTATTGCCTAACAGATGCATAGTGGGCACTTCGCAACTCTACTTGCAGTAGGCAGAAGAGTTTAAAACCGCCAATGTTTTGCACACAGACGTTCCTTTCCTTGCGACACGGTTGAGGTGCCCACCGATATGCAATGTGGGGCAAGGGAATGAGAAGGTGATCTGAATTGGGGCCGATTACGCTATTGCGTTCCACTCTTGAAGCCCGAGCTCAGGTGTCCTTCAAGTTTTTTATGAGAACTTCTGGTAATTCTAACGGAATTCCCGTCGAGTTTGAATTATAAAGAGCCTACTCTGTGCTTATCTAGTGTACATATGCGCTGCAGTGATGTCGCATGCATGTGTGTGAGTGACATTGCACTGACGCAGAACTCATGCCAACTAAAGAAATCCTCTACACATTCATATAAAGACGTTAACTTGCGTGCAAGCCCCTACCCCCTCTAATTTTGCTGGAGGTTTTGCAAACATTGTGTTATATTTGCAGTGCCTACCAAAATAATGACATCAGTGAGTTCGAGTTAATATTGAAGACCAACAGGAGAAACATAATGGATGACCCTTTCATCAGAGAGCACATTGAAGGTAAGTGCAAGCATTGCTAAAAGTTACCAACAGTACACTTTTCCTTGTTTTTTACAAAGATTTAATGATGCTTTTTCTTCGCCCACAGACCTGCTTAGGAACATTAGAACACAAGTCTTAATAAAGCTCATCACACCTTATACTAGGATTCACATACCTTTCATATCAAAGGTGGGTTATCTATGTTCATTGCTGTTATTTGGGTGGCCCTCGTTATGAATTTTTTACCTATATATGTTTTTTTTTTTTTTTCTTCTTACCAGGAGCTCAACATAGACTCAAGTGAGGTGGAAAATCTTCTAGTATCTTGTATTTTGGACAGGTGAGGTTCTGGTCTTCGTTTCATTTCTCACTTAGGCAAAGTGATGTGCTACTGCAGTACCGAAATCTGTTCTTGTCATAATCTGGGAAATGCTTATTTAGTGTGTGACTATTTTATGCCGTTTTCATGCATCATTGCTGATATGACCCTTGATAAACATCATCGTGACTTAAAGGGACTTTGCAACGCTTTTTCAGCATGGTCAGAAAACGCTGCCAATCTGTAGTCGAGGCTCCTGAGTACACGTGAGCCAAACATTATTGTGCAGCACACGGCCTGGAATTTACAATTAATTCTCAAAGTCAGCTAGAAACCACTCGCCCTTCTCTTGACAAATGATGCCATAAACCCAAATGACTGCACCATAAACCCAAAGTTCACAGCCCTTGGCTGATTTGAGCATTGTGAGCTGCATAGTTACCGTAGCCGCCGCAAGATGCTGCCGTGTGTCCGCGCTTGCAATCGCGGAAGTTGTGCGTTCGAAGGTGAAAAAAAGAAAAGAAAGTGCTCAAGTGCATGGCATGCGCTGGCGAATGGCCATAGCTTCTTGCCCCCTTGTCATCCCCCCACCTCTGTGTAGCTTTCAGTGCACTCGCTGGTACGAAAGGAGAGAGAAAACGTTTAAAGTGTGCAACAAATCCCTGTAAATCCACTTGTCCTTGGCGGATTCTAAAATTTTTTGCGGCAGTCGATTCGTGAGGCAATAAACTCCTTTAATGAAACCATTCGATGATTACTTCAAAAAGTGTTGCAGGGCCTCTTTAATTGTAGGTCTGTTTTCTTTGTCAGAAATACATGAGGAACTCTAAAGTATGGGTTCTTTGCTAGTTCCACAGCTAAGCGATAGCTTGTGCAGAGTCAAACTTTTATTTTTTTTTTATAGTACTCAACATTGAAACAGTTACCACCAGACTAAAACTGCCGGGGCATGTTTTTTTTTTTTCCCTTAGTATGAGGCCTGCAACATGTCAGCATTGTGAGCTTTATGATGTGCTTACATTCTTGCATGAGAAAATTAATTTACACTTGGTGAATCCTACACATGCCTTCAGGTTGTTTATGAACCCAGGATTAGATATTTTTGCTGTTTTTTTAGCACTTGTCATGTTTTGGTTGGGATTGCAAACACTATAAAAGCATTAGGTTTTGTTGATGAGCTTCTGAATTACTCTTGTTGGTCTTAGTTCACAACTAAAAAAAAATAATTTCTTGCAGCTTAATTGATATCAGGAGATGCCTTGGAGTGGGAAGGGCAAAAACGAGGGTACATCTTAAATACATTACACAAACAATATTTCAATACATTATCAAGTGTCTGACAATAAAAATGAAAACCAAAAGGGACTTCATGTACAAAATCCATGGCTTAGTGCATTGGCTTAATTCTTGTAGCTAGCGGGACCTTAAGAAAGCTGTTGAGCATGGCAACCTAATGCCATGACAAGTTTTACTAGTTATCCAATTTCTTTTTCTTTTCCACAACAAAATAGCTTTTTTGCTGGAGCACGAAAGTACTGCAGTCAAACTCCACTATATCGAACTTGGGTAAATCGAATTATCCATTATATCGAACTATTTTCGAACGCCACAATGTTTTGACGTGAATGTATAGGAAAACTTAAGGCTACATGAAATGAAAATAGCCGAAACACTTCATATATCGAACATCGAGTGATGCAATGTGCCCCAAGAAGTTGGCCTTTTCTCACAGAAAGGGACTTTGCCCCATGTATTTGGGTGAGTGAGTGGTGTGATTAGGAGGGCACCATGCAGAGCTTGTAGAAACTATCGCTTGCCATTGCGTGCTTTTTCCCGCGATTCCTTGTCACAGCCGTGAGGGGTTGGCATTCGCTTCTCCAGCTCCCTTTGCTAACGCAATGGCTGCCGTAAAACGGAACAACCCAGCTGTTCTCCGCAAAGCTCAGGTAATCAACACAGTCCATTGTAGAGAAAAGAAGTCGGATGTCGCCGCTGCGTACAGCATCCCAAGAAGCGCACCGAGTATGATATCAAAAAACAAGACTAACATTATGGCCAAGGCAGACTAGATGCATCCGGCGCCCGACTATAGTACTTACAGCTGCGTATGAAAAAGTTGAGGCACTGGTTGCATCAGTACCATATTTTCTCAGCCTAATACTCTCGCCTGCATATGACCTTGCATCTCCAACTACAAACCACGAAAAAATAAAAACTAAAAGAATACATCCCTGTGTATTGCCGTAAGCCGCCTTCCTTGCGTTATGGTGAAGCAGTAGTCGTGAAGCCAACTTGCACACCGAAACTCACATTGAAATATGGGGAATTCCCTTGAAAGCTTTATATCAAATTATGCGATATATATCGAACTAATTTCCTTTTTTTGCTAGTTTGATATAGTGCGGATTTGGCTGTATTTCCTCTTATCCCTTGTTTTTTCCTTACCTTTTTTTCTGACCATCTTGCCGTTCCACTTGTTGCCCTACTTTGGAGCAGCATGATCCAGGGTCGCATCGACCAGGTGAACCAGGTTCTTGAGTTGGACAGCAAAGGGCAAGGGGCGGCTCGATACAATGCGCTGGACAAGTGGACAGCTCAGCTTGGGACATTGCACCAGACCATCGTGAACAAGATCATGGCGTAGCACATGGCCGGCCTAGACCCCCGCCTCTCAAGCTGTGCGAGTCCCTGAGTGCAGCGACTGCACTGTTTGCCTACGAATGCCTTCTCTGCATGGCGTCCACTTCAAGAGGCAACTTCTAAATCATACCACCGTCGGCTGTGTGACAGCAACATTGTGTGTCATGCTGGTTCCTCAATCCTTATGGAAGCTCTGTTAACAGAATCGTGTTCGTTTTACGTTGACTTAAAAATTAGCCATTGGCTACAGTGGCTCGCACAAATTGCAGGTGCACAAGCGTAATTCGAGTGCATGTACAATTGTCTTTTCTTTTTTGTGTAGAATATGTCTTGTCATAACAGCAGAAGAAACGAAGGGTATGCTATGTCACGTGTGTGCAGTCCATGGTCATCATGGCGACCGCTCACGATGATGCTCTTGGCAATGCTGTAACTTGGGAAAAGAAATTTATTCGTGGGGCCCCATTCTGGACATTTTACCAAATTGAATCCACCATTTTTGCCTGCTGTGATCGGATACAGCCATGGCTGTGGTGCCTGCCCCCTCTCTTGGCTCCTACGGGAAGGTATGGAGTGATTAGACTGCAATAGTATGCCCAGCAAAACACCACTGATGACTTAACAAATGGCCAACAGTCACTTCCCAGAGAAGCAATACCTAGGCCAGATTTAGTTCACTCCTTTCGAGCTTTCTGCAACGCAGTCCTGCAAAGTGCATGTGGAGATGCCTTGACCTTTGTGAACAGAGCCCCGCATCTGCCGCTATGCATGGCTTTCAGTTGTGTGTAAATCGCGTGAACTATGGCAGAACATGCCCACATGTGATGAACCGCTCGAGGACATGAGTTCTAAATGCTAGCTCGCACAACGACAGGAACCCCTTTTGTCGTATCTCCAAGCTTCACTTCTTTTTTTCTTCCCCCATTTTCCCCAGCCAGAGCAACATTACTAGCATATTTTCTTAATGAAGATGAAACGAGTGTGGAGCACTCATTTCAGGCTGATTGTGCCACTTTTAAACTGTGCCGTTTTGCTTGAATGCATTGGCATCCAGCGTTCACATGTCCTTGTTTTGTGGATAGCATTTTCCTTCTGATATGTTGCTGGTCTTGTCTTGTAAATAACAGTTTGCCAACAGGACAGCAGAAACTTTCGGTGGTCCTGGCCTGTTGGCAGTGCGCGCCTCTTTCCATGCTATTTAAGAGTGAGTGATAGACTGCTTGGGTTTGTAAAATAAATGCTGTGCCAGAGAGTTTCGACAAGGTGTGGTCCTGTGTTTTCTTTTCAAAATAATTAGGCATACTTGTGTGTGGTAACAAAGAACTTTATTAATATTTTGGTTGTGTAGAAAGCAGACAGCCAGTCTGCATGAATAATTCACTAGGTATTGCTTGGTACCAAGTCATCTTTGCTTCAAACCATACTCTACATAGTTTGTGTCTTGATGCAAAGAGGGTAGGGTGTATTAACCTGTAAGATGAAACACACTTGTTAATAGACTCGTTTGCAGTCTCACCTTTCGGCCAAGATATATTTAACCAGGACCATAGTTTTGCCCTTGGTGTCTGGATTCAGTGAAAAGGGCCATCCTTAACAATTCTGCCTGGAAAAGAAGTCTTGAACACCTTGTTGGTGGTTTTCACTGCATGCATGATGCAAGGAACTGGCACGATGACTGCTCCACCAGTGTTGATTTTATACGGTCATTGCCTACATCCTAGGAGAGTTGTGTGCAGTCACTAGATGCACCCAGCCCTAGGAAAAGCTTTAGCAGTTAGGCTCATTGCCAAAGCCAATATTCCCCATCTGGCCAACTTAACCATTTCACATTAAACTTTTGCCTACCGTTGGTGAAGCAAGTTTCAATTTAAGCTCTTAGATGTTTTTTAGAACACTACTTGCCTAGAATTCAGAAATTGAAATGAGAACTTGAGTAGAACTGTCGGAAAACACTGACACTTAAAGCACAAATATAGATGCAGAGCCTTGAATGTTGCATTGAGGCATGAATTAGGATGCTCTCCTTTGGGCAGCTTACAAACTTGTTGAATTTATGCTAGTGGTCTTTGCATCATCTTAGACTAACATAGTTTGATGTCTATTCACTGGAATTCAGTACGATACATGCATCTGGTAATATAATGTTCCTCTGTTTCATTAATGTCATTGTGGTGGTGCAGCAGCCTTTTGGATCATAACCTTGACTATTTGATAAAAACACCTATTTTTATTACTTATTTTCGGTAAAACAACCCCCTCCATCAAAATGTCGGGGGAGGGAGGGCTTGGGGCCCCCGCTGGCTTCTGGCCTGACCAGGTAGTCGAAATTTCCGGAGGCCTCCACTACGGCGTGCCTCATAATCATATCGCGGTTTTGAGACGTGAAACCACAACAATTATTATTATTATTATTATTATTATTATTATTATTATTATTATTATTATTATTATTATTATTATTATTATTATTATTATTATTACTGATATCAAGCTATCTCTTCATGGGCCCCTTACTAGACATCGTTGCAAGATTTGGCTAATTACTAGAAGTTGTAAGGCGCCGTCTCAGAAGGATTCTACCGAATTTTTTTCAAATCTGTTCATGATTGGACATCTCGGAAGAAATTCAGCGGTCCTGTTACCGCGCCTCGAGGAAGCCAGCTTTACTGCCATAACATCAATTGTCCCCCTTTGATTCTGATTGGCGCAAGCGTGGAAGCTCCCCTGCGTTTTCTACAGTGCCGGAGGTGAGGGAGCACGTCATGACATAATTCGCCTCCTTTTCTATTACTCTACTAATTTGATTACCGGTGCGTTGGACGAAGTACCCAGGTTACGTGACCAGTGGCGTAAATCCAGAAAAACCACATGGGCGCTCCTGTCCATGGCGGCCATTTTGTTTTTATAAATATAGGTTTTATATTTATTTATATAAAATTTAAAATCATGCTTTGAAATAAAATTTAAGAAACGAGCATGGGTTCACACCTCACGTAATTGCATTGTGCTATTGAGTGTTCTCGAAAACCGATCGAATGGTATTTGCAATTTCACTACCGCTTTACGCAGCTGAAGAGTGTTGAACACAGGTACACACGTACTACGAAATAAACCCGTGATGAAAAAGTTCATAGCGCTATACTTCAGTGTCAAGCAATTGAAATATGATGTTTGAAAAATAAATCTCAAGAGGGGGACACTTGGAAGAGGTGACCCTACCACCCCCTACCTCCAGCCTGAACACAAAGGAGGTGACCACCACCCCCCTTGATTAACGTCAGTGCCCGTCACATGGTCAACGACACGTTCCACGGCCGGTCTGGATGCGCGCGTGGGCGAACAGCTCCAAACCGGCCGTGAAGTTTTTAAAGAGACACTAAAGAGAAAAATGATTCTCGTATTAGTAAAGTTACCCTTTCACAATGCCAAAAGCACCGCTGTTTTCGCGAGAAGACGCTTGGAAAGCGAGAAAGTGCACGGCGCGTGCACTTTCTTGAAGTTCCCGCACAAGCTCGCTGTGACGTCATAAATTTTGACGCCTTTTAGTAGAGCCTACGTTGTTTTCAATCGGTTAAAATGAAGTACATTATCTTCGGAAGGCCCAGAGATTTTTCTTCTCTCTTTTTTTTTTTTTTGCCCAATGTGGCCAGAACACGAAACAAACACACCTTGAATTATGTGGCGTCACGCTGGCGTTCATGTGTAGAGACTTCGGCGCGAAATTTAAAGCGTTTGATGGTGAAAATAACGACAGACGGGTTTTCAGAGAATAATTTATCCGTTCAAGTTGATTGTTTCACTTTAGCGTCCCTTTACCATAGGCATGCGTGTGTGTCATTGGGGTAGGCAAAAATTTGTTTCGGCTGGGGCACGTCCTTGATACGAAGTGGGGATCATGTAGGCAAGTGTGGTCGAGTGTCACTCTGTGCTCTGTGTCCCATGGCAGGTCTTAATCTGCAGGCACGCCGATCGCCACTGAGGGATCTTGTCTGCTGAAACACGCTTCGAAAAAGGAAAGTCCACTGGGAACCGTTATATAGAAGGCTTTCTAAGCAGTTCTCAGCTTACCACTGCGTCGTAATTTATGCATGCACAAGTTAGTTACCTCCTCGCATTCTCTTCTCGCTCATACAGGACTTGTCCTGTCAGGAACCTTGTTGAGTTATTCCCGCGAGTCTGCGTCAAGGGTTGACACAATCAGAAAGGAACGAGTGTGCAAAAGTGATCGTGCAAAGAAAAAAAGAAGGGAAGGGGGGAGCGCCGGAATGCGGGCTGCGGTGGCGGTCAATGAACTGAATCTTTTAGCAAGTTACGGAAATGCGTCCCCCGAACGACAGACTCCTTATTAACAATGCGTAGGCTGAGAGGCAGCAATGAGGCGTGACAACCCCATAGTAATTTTTGAAAAAAGCGTTTGTGTGTTCGGTTGCCTTCACAGGAGCGGCAAAAGTACAACGAGCGAGAAAAGAGAAGCGGCATGGTAATATTTTATGGTATTTCCGTAACTTGCTAAAATACCCTATTGTTAAAATACATCACTAATGAAATATGCATAATTAACCTTGGTCGAAAAGGCGCTCAGGCGCACACGGGAGAAAGAAAGGAACGACGACACTCAAAGCCGCACCGCATCGGGTTCAAATTAGAACTGATTCCGGTTATACAATTGATTGATTGATTGATTGATTGATTGTCATCTGCCACGATGGTCTAGTGGTTATGGTGCTTGCAATGAGTGCTGACCCGAAGGTCGTGGGAATCGAATCCCGGCCGCGGCGGCCGCATTTCGATGGAGGCGAAATGCTGGCCCGTGTGCATTCACGTGCACGTTAAAGAACCCCAGGTGGTCGAAATTTCCGGAGCCCTTCACTACGGCGTCTCTCATAATCATATCGTGGTTTTTCGGACGTGAAACCCCAACACTTATTCTTAATTGTCATACCGCTGCTTGTGCGAGCGGATCCGTTGTCCTCGTCGTCCGAATCGCTGTCGGCCACTTGATCCGCGATTCTGGTCAGTTGCGCCGCTTCCGCCAGCAGCAATTGAGCTCGCCTGGAAGGACATAATGACCGGAGGGAGCTTGTCATACGATGGTATCACCTGGCTGTGCAACGTTACCGTCATTCAAGAGCCGGGAGTTCGCGTATCTAAATACTGCGCTGTAAGTTTGCTTACGTCGGTTGCATTTAACCCTTTGAGACGCTATGTGCATAATTGTGTACATCACTTCTTTTCGCTATTTATATAAACTAGGAACTAAGAGAGAGCAAGATACATTGAGCTTTGGATGAACTGAACCTCCAGCATAACAAATTTGTCTTCATTTAACTTCGTTTTGCAGTGTACTGTTGCACCTATCTTTTGATACCATTATGCTCTCTTGGGAGAGTCGCGGGAAGCCGTCCCTCCAAATTAGAGTTAGCGTGTCTCATATGATCCGGCGAGTCAGCTGTCACAAGAAAGAGTCAAAAGACGCTTTCCTTTTTTTGAATTTTTTTTAGAGTGTATAAACACCTGCCAGTTCGTACACTGGTAGTGCTATCCAAGCTCCTGGTCACAAAGCAGCGTTAGCGATGTAATTAGAATGTCGTGCCACATTTGCGCATGCAGAGGAATCACAACTTACTGCCTGAAAAGCTTGCAGGATAGAAGAGCCTCGTACAGCTCGCCCTCCAGTTTACATGCTTTAGCCTCCTCGAAAGCAGCGCCTGTACCAAGGAGGAGGTCTCACAATTATTCTTCTTAAACTTTTTATCAACTCGGCAAGAATAATCGCCGTACTTCCAGTAGTTACGAGTTCGTTTTCTTTAGACACTTACATTCCTTCAGTTTTTGTTCCGGCATCTCAGCAGTGTTATCAGGTTCTCTTGGTATCGGTGGAAGGCTGTCGTAAGTCCCCCTCATCTCGTTAAGTTCTGAAAACATTTGGGCGCCGCGTATTTAGCGAAGCAGCTGAGACAGACCACTTGGTACCTATTACCTCTTTCCACCCTGAGCTGTAAAAAAAAAGAAAAAGTGTGGCACATTGTTTACCAATCGCCATTCTCCAAACAAAGCGCCGATTTAAGTCCAATTTCGATACATTACCTTGTCCAATCTTACAGTCAACTCTAGTTGTTCTGTGCTTTCCAAAGTCTTTCGTCGTAATCGCCCCAGTTCTTCGTTAATACCTCTTCCTCCGTAGTCGCAAGTGGATGACCCCTGCAAACAAATCGTGAGCGCTTCAACGAGTGTAACCAACGCCGCCTTTATAATGGAGGCGTTGATGTAATCGTTTCACTTTAAGATGCCCATAACGTGATCATCGAAGTGATTACGGAGGCTATATTAAAGCGCCACTTACGCTTAAGGAGCTCTGAGACATTTTCGATCAGGCGTGACTGCGGTGGAGCGACAGCGAGATTCTGTGAAGTCGCGAAAACGCCAAGAACGCGTCGTCTGTTTCTTGTTCGAATAATTGTTGGGCGATAGCGTTGGTTCTGGCCATATTTATCGTCCTAACTTCTAAAAAAAAAAAAAAAAACTGGCCAGTTGACGAATATTTTTATAGTGTTTCGCCGATTCAATTAAGCAATTCAACACTTTGCTACGGCAACGAGAGCATTTGGTACCGAGGGTATGCGCTGTAGCAGACGAACATTTAGTGTCACGTGCAGACGACACTCGTCGCGTTGCTTTCTGGGTCGTGAGCAACGTTTTGTCTTTGCACCGTGCCGTGTGCTACAAGCACGACGTAAATTTTCTTGTGCAACTAAGAAACCTTTTTAGCTTTCTTGTTTAATGACCACAGACCTGCCGTCCTAATGTTGGCACGTGTACAGAGCTCATTGAAACGGTGGCTCTGACGTAAGTGGTGTTCGAGGCAGAAGTACGCCGATATGACACGGACTGAAGACACTGAAAAAGCGTCTCTCTCTCTCTCTCTCTCTCTCTCTCTCTCTATATATATATATATATATATATATATATATATATATATATATATATATATATATTCCTGATGACACATCACGTGGAACGTTCTCTGATATTATCGCCGATTCAACAGCGAAATAATGTTGCATGTAATTAGATTGTGTGCACGGTTACGCATTATGTGTATACAGTACTCACGGATTGAAATAGGACAGTTTAGGGCTAAGTAACGCACATACTTTCGTCTCCACCGTCTTCAGTTCGGGTCGTATCGGCCTAATTTCGTCTCGAACGTGCAGATCAGAGCCAACATTATCTTTAGAAACCAGATTTATCGCGTTATACCAAAAAAAAAAATATGTCGTTTGAATCCGTGAATACTGTACTTTACGCGGTTACGCGAGTATCTATTGGCGGTGTTGATTGATTGATTGAAAAACTTTATTCAATAAATTAGAGAGATAAGGGTGGGTCCCTAGTCCAGTACTCAGTGGCCGTTGCTGTACGCTCTGCCTGATCCAAGAGACCCTTCTGGGTCTTCAAGTCAGCTCGAGCGAGGACGGCCTCCCAAGGCTCCCTGAGTAAGGTCTGTACCAGAGGAGAGGTTACATTCTGGGACGCCAGCGATTACTCTGGAATGTACGGGACGCATTTGTTTCGAAGATCGCCGCTATCGTTGTACTGTGAGTTTTGTTTGTTTTTCGGGAGATGATGTTCACCCAATGAAGAGTTCAGTCTTTAACTAACAACCAGGCCCGTAGCAAGGGGGGTGGGGGACTAGGTGCCCCCCCCCCCGGTATTTTGGTGATGTAGGTGTTTTTACCAAAAATAAATAATGAAAATAGGTGTTTTTCTCAAATAGTCAAGGTTTTCAGCAAGTGCCCCCCCCCCCCCCCCCCAAGAAAATTCCTGGCTACGGGCCTGCCAACAACTTATTTGCTGTGTTGTTCATTGTCGCAACAACGTGACAATATCACTGTATAATCGGTGTAACCTATTTTGGCAAAGCCTTGCGCTACATAATAACAGGTGCACTTTAGTTATCTTCACCGCAATACGCATTCGTATTGCAGTGAGGTTATTTATTATGCCAAAATAAAAATAATATCGGCAAAATAAGGCTTCAGAAGAGCACCTAAGATTATAATAAGTACTGCGGGGCAGTAGTTTCAAGGCATACTAAATAAATTCAAGATTTGTTTGCACACCACATTGCACGAATTACCTTTATTTTTTTCACTTAAACATATTGTATATGCTTCACCGCATTACGCAGCTGTATTGCGATTAAGCCTTTTGGCAATTCGCGCTTTTTATCGTACGAGGACGGACTGAGTACACACAGACACAGAGCTCTGTTTTTGTGCGTACTCAGTCTGTCCTCGCACCAGGGGCGTAGCCAGAAATTTTTTTCGGGGGGGGGGGGGGGGGGGAGCCATACTTTATGTATGTTCGTACGTGTATATATACACATCTAAAATTGAAAAATTTCGGGGGGGGGGGGGGTCTGAACCCCCCCCAACCCCCCCTTGGCTACGCCCCTGCCTCGCACGATAAAAAGCGCGAATTTCCAAGATGCAACACCAACTAGCCCCTGTAGCTGCTCTTATTGCGATTAAGCCATTGCAAACGTGTACAAGATACCTTGAGAAACAGCGGCGCAAGTTTTTAGAAAACGCGGACAAACACAGGCGCTGATGTACAAGATCATGTACACCCAACTAACCCCCCAGTTCCACCTAAGCGAGATATATCGATGGTTTGCGAGGCAAGCGGGTAAACGAACCGCTGCCATGTGTGTACCTGTGTGCATTAACTTTGTCCGTGTATGAACGCAGCCCTGATAAGCATCGGGCAGACGCGACTCGCGCACTGACGTGCCCAAGAAACAACTAACCGCCAGGCAGCTCGGCGATGTATAACGATGTTGGGTAAATTTGGCTCTTGCCAAGCAACCGCTACGTTTCACTTCTTTCACGTCTGCGAACGATCGAAAGAAGGGTGGGTTCACTGCTCTTAGCTTCACGGCGAGGCATTCATGCTAGCACGGAACGACGAATCAAGCGCGAAATAAGGAAGAAAGCGGCGTTTATTTTTGCGCGTCCCCCTACCGCGCGAAAGGCGTTAACGGTTGCAGTGCCGGAGCTCCCTGCGTAGGCCGGCCCTGCGCCGCCGGCCGCTTGCATGGGTGGCGCCCATTTTGCAGTAGGGCGCCGCCCTCGTAGGGGGGTGGCCTCCTGAAGAACCCCGCGGAGGAGTTTTGCGAAGCTCTTTACCGTGGCTCGACGGTAACTGAGGGCTGAGGCTGTTTGCATTGTCGTGGCTTCTCAGCCATGACAATGTAAGAATGAGAAGCGATGACACGTGGGCAGCGCGCACTCCTACCGCGCAGCACGTGACGTTATCACCTGGTGGTGCGCACGGTTCAACTCTATCATGGCTGCCACTTGTCTCACCTGCAGCTGCAGCTAGAATCGCAACATCCGAATTGAAAGGTGTATTTGGTACGTCTTTGTACGAACGCAGAGGTGTTCACCAATATTTTCGAGCCTGTGCAGCGAAGTCGCTAGAAAATTGAAACATTTTCGCCGATTTCGTTTTTCGAAGCTTTTGCAGTCGGCTGATAAAGACGGCTGCGTGTAGTTGCTGCACTCGTGACGTAACAATGGCATTATTCGTCATCATCACCGTCGTCAACAACAAGAGTGGCATTATATCGGAATGTAGAAGCAGCTAATAGATTGCGCAGTTTTAAATCATAGACGTTGGCAACGCATGCTTCATAAAGTACGATTTGGTTCGGATAACAAGCACTTTAAAAAATTATTACACATACATAAGGTTCCCGAAAAAAAAAAGAATATAATTTCATCTAAGGCATACTGTCAGTCGCGGCGGACGTCCACAAATGTTGATCTCGCGCCTATTAGTATTTTATAGTTAAGATTACCTAGTTAACCTTTTAACTAATTTATGGTACATAATGCAATTGACAAATTGAGGCCTTTGAGGCCACGTGGGATAAAATCTGAGGGTTGCATGGTTTTCGTGATATGCGCCTTAAAACTTATGGTAACAGTGCACTGTCGTTCCTGTTACTTTTGTAACAGCACGCGGTGTTACGCACTGTGTAGCACAGATGTAACTAGAACGCCTGTGTATTTCGTCGCAGACACTGGGAATGAGCATTTTGAAACTGGTGTAACCCTGAAAACTTGTCCGACTACCATGGATTGTAGTCGGGCAAATTGTAGCCTTGCGAACTCACCGGCTGCAATTGGCCAATTGCAACTTATGATTTAACAGGCATTTAGCGAATTTTAGTCAAATAAATGCTAACACACGTAACTGTAACCTTTACGGACGTCCGCTGCACCTGACTGGCTACTTTAAATAAGTTTTCCCTTTTTTCTTTCTTGGAAACCCTATGTTTAAGAATTTTTTAAAGTATTACCTGAAACATCTATGATATAGTCCAAATAACCCCTACGGAACTACTTTCGAGTAGTAGTTGTGCAGGTCGCTCAAATGTCGCTGGAGCCAACGTTTCGGCAAGTATGCACATGTCTCCGAAGGCAGTTGTGCATGCTGCCTTGATAGAGACAAATCCACTTGCTGAAACGTTTCCCCCGGCGACATTCCTTGTTCAACAATCCAGGGGCGTAGCCAGAAATCTTTTCCGGGGGGGGGGGGGGGGGGGTGCAACCATACTTTGTGTATGTTCGTGCGCGCGTTTGTATGTGTGCGTGTGCATATACGCAAGCAAAACTGAAAAATTCTGGGGGAGGGGGGGGGTTGAACGCCCCAACCCCCCCCCCCCCCTGCTAAGCGCCTGCAACAATCCCTCATCAATGCATAAGAGCGGTAGCTATCCCGACGTCCACGCCCACGTATAGAAAGGGCGCACCGGCGAAATATATAGAAAACAACGCTAACGCGAATGCATGACGACGCCACGACGGCTGGCACGTCTCGGCACCGCGGGACCAAATCCAGCGAGAGGACCGCTTTCATTTCTTGGCAGTCAACACTGTTGAATATAAACGCATCGATCATACCTGCGTGGCGACAGACGCTACAAAATCTGAACTATTCCCTTTTTTTCCTTTATTAAGACATACTTTTATTTAGCCATTAATACATTTACAAAGTAAATATAATACAGAAGGAGGTCCCAAAATAAAAAACGCCAGGCCTGCGCGGAAAGCGCAGCACAGTCACAGCGAAAGCTGGAAGAGTGGCATTTCTAGAGCCCATTGTAAACTCTCTTGGGGCTACTAATACAAGTACACTAGCAAGGAATCCACTACGCTATAAATCATAACTTTTGTGAATTTGGGAAGCACCCACTACGCCATTATTCGTCATTTTGCACAGAAACGAGGTACCAGTTATACATCTGTAAGACATTATGTGCAGTTGGTTAATGCGACGGCTGAGGACGATGAAGAATTATGGCTGAGCCCTTTGTAATGGGTTGGAAGCTTTAAACGACCCACTAGTTACGTAATTCGCATTGCGTGACGCCCGGTCGCTATTTCACTCTCCCACCGCGCTATATAACGTACGTTAACGTCAGAAAGAGAGAGAGAGAGAGAAAGAATTTTTATTGAGACCCTGAGGAAATCGATCATTGGGGCCGTATGGCCCCAATGATCGATTTTTGGGTTCCTCGCAAGTGCACTTGCGAGGAACCCACGACGCTATAAATCATAATTTTTTTGATGTAGGGAAGCAGCCACTATGCCATATTTTTCGTCATTCTGCGGAGAACCGTGGTGCCCGCTAAACGCCTCTAAAGCATTATGTGCAGTTTGTTGATGGTGTGCCTGATGACGAGGAAGAATTATGGCAGAACCCTTTGTAATGGGTTGGAAGCATTCAACGACCCACTCGTTGCGCAATTCGCATTGTGTAACGCCTCGTTACAGAATTCGCGTCGTGTGACGCCTGGTTGTTATTTTACTCTTCTACCACGCTATATTACATATGTTAATGTGGTTCCTTCCCGACATGGAGCCTGTATAGGGTCTTTTTGCGGAGGAGTTTCAAGCACCGGCATGACTCTGTGGTAGAATACTGAGCTCCCCACCCAGAAGGCCCATGGGTTCGAACCCTGTTCCATCCTGGATATTTTTTCTTCGTTCTTTTTTTTTTCTTATTTCGCGCGAAAGCGGTTACGGACACCGGCGGCGGCGGCGGACAACTACGGCGCCAAAAGCGGTCGTTGTTGTGATCTCATAACAGCTTTCGCTGTAAAACTGTTAGGGGGCCTCTTATTAGTGCACGTTTAAACGGCCATTACTGTAAAAGCGCAACTGAAAGTCGCTTTCAAGGACGGGTATGTGTCCTCGGAACATGTCGGAGGCGCTGCATCCATGCAATCGTCAACGTTGGCTTCTCCTTGTTGTTGACACTTATGGGAAGAAGCCTGATACAATACTCATTTCACAAAGAGTATCCCGAATGACTGAGCGCAACTTTATATACACATGCTGAACGAAGGAGGTCACCGTGACATTTAAAAAGCAGTGTTCCTAGCCCGTATGCCGCAATGACTAGCATTCACGTTATTTGTCGCTGTCCTCGCAAGAGCGCGCACAGACTGCTGCTATAGCTGCTGTGTTGCTCCGCCTTAACGACAGGCCCCTGACGGAACAGTCAGTACCGAACGCCGACCCGAACTGCCGTCGTATCGAAAATCTATCAAGGCCTTAATGAACTTCTTGCGTAGCAGTGGTCTATTGGATAGGCTATAGTACTCCCGCTCCGCACTTTTTTTTTGCACGCCTGCTGTTCTCTCCGCTCTCCTTTCCACCTTTCTTTCCCTTTCCCCTTAGTGTAGGGTAGCAAACCGGATGTTCTGATTCTGGTTGACCTCCCTGCCTTTAACGATGATTCACTGTAGGTGAGTCTCGCAAGGTTTTCAGTAGTATATAAAGGCGAAAGTCACGCTTAATGAAAACAATCCGAAGGTTGCCAAAAGGTGAGTCATAGGACAGATTATTTTAGCTCCTTTGGCCGTTACCCTTCTTTGAATTCTTCTCTCATTATTTATCTCTCTCTCTCTCTCCTCTCTTGACTTTTGATGAAGGCCCGGACGCCTGAATACACTAATGATAATCTGCGTTCTTGTGTGCTATACTTCGTCGTCAGATGTCAACGCCCTATTCGTTGCTTAATTGTGTTATTAGAGGAGGTTAGAACGGTAAGGAACTGCGCGACTGACGGAACACAAGAAGAAGTAGTACACAGGATAGTACACAAGCGTAGTACACAGGCTGCGCTTGTCCTGTATACTTCTTCTTGTGTTCCGTCAGTCGCGCAGTTCCTTACCGTTCTAATGTCATACCAACTAGCCCCACAACGCACTTTATTAGAGGAGGACTGGGCGATTGTTAGATTAACTTTAGTTAATTAATCGATAAATGCTGTAATCGCGAAATTAACACGTATTCTTTTTTCTCGCAATGAATCGGTGGTATGCATTAGTCACACAAACAAAATTTGCCGACTCTTTCTATCGATATGCCTGCCGCCGCACTTGTGTATTTTCTTATTTATTTATTTTTCAAGTTGTGGGTTCCCAGGTAAAAAGCTGTCACAGACAACTTGACAGGACCTTTAGGCCTACAGAGAGCAATAGGTAGTGGATTTTACAGAATTCTAAATATGGGGAATAAATACGAAAGAGAAGAAAAAAAGAGAATTTGCTTGAGAATCGGTACAGCATACATAACGGAAGCTATCTGAGAAATTCATAAACACAGCAGGAAAAAAAAATATGTGAAACAGTATTTGATGAAGACTATGATTACTGTACATTGAAATTTTATAAAGGCGGATAAAGGAAGAAGGGTATAAGAAACAGCGTGCGAAGGTAAAAAAAAATCATTGTTGTATCAAGCAGTCAGGCAGTTTTGATTTAAACGTGCTGAGTTGGGCGTTGAAAAATAACGCGAGCTTTTAAGAGGCTGTAAAGTGTTGGTGCACGATAGCCAAAGGTAGACGTACCGTAATTTGTGTGTGTATGCGCAGTCATTTCAACAGCATTGGTGTGCTCAATCTGTGAAGCACAGATTGAGCTACACTTTTCCGCCTAAACTGTGAGTTTCTCAATGCAAACGCCTCGAGAGCAGCGTGTCGAGCCGGTGGAGCAAGAAATTGTTTGAGGCTAGAAGCTGCTGTTTAACTAAGTTCTGCCGAAACCACATGTCCCTAGGGAACCTCTAGTTAACAATCTTCGTAGCATTTTCAGGTAGACTTGCGATTTATTTAAGTATTTATTTGTTATCTATGATTATGTACGTTTTTATTTGTTAAGCATTATAAGGGACATTGACTATATAAGGGACATTGTATGAAATAGATGTGCTTGGTAATTCAATTTAAGCAAAGTGCTTCTGAGTAAACATAATACGTGCAGTGTTGGACGTCTCGTACACCGTTAATATTTTATATTCAACGTTTCTTATTAGGTGCACAAACTTTGACATTTCTTAAGCTCATGAGCTCAAATTGACAAATCAATCTAATGTATGTATTAATTAGTAATTTAAACGGGTCGTGTTAACGCGGGCTCATTATAACGGGAAAGAAACGAAATCTAAGCAAATGCATCCACGGACGGGCAGAGAGCAAGTCAGCTCAGTAATGCAAATATCTATATATAATCCAGATGCACATTTTCGGTTTAAACACACACCAGATTAACTTGTAGACGCATTTAAAAATTTTCGCCCGCAAGATGCAAAAGTTCCATCAAGTATCCATTCGTTCCTAAAAAGCTGCATCAGGGATAGCATGTTCGAAAAGAGAAATTCCACTGAGAGGTGAGGCAATCTCTACACGCGCTGTGCTTTCTTGAATAAATAGTTTGCTCCCATTATATTTGCTTCTGGTGATTAATTTCACACTGTTGCCTGTTTGTCCTTGCTCCGTTGACATCCCATTCAGTCTTTTGGTAACGCTTACTCGTATGCCTGATTATTGCAGATCTACACGTTTTAGTTCTTGAAGCAGATGATTGTCGATGAAATGTTTAATGTGAAGTATATTGTTACCGCATTCTGTACAATTGTACGGAATGCGACCATTGCGACCAAGTAAATATTAGCACCAAGTAAATATTATGCGACGAAGTAAAATATTACCACTCGAGGCTGAAGGAATATTGCCACAACTTCAAAACTAATCAGCGCCAACGTCGCAATCTCAGCGACTTGATATGAGTCCTTCATAAGCGAGATCTATACTTTGGTGCCGGGCTTAAAGTCCAAGTCCTATCAGCCAAACTTCATCTCGTCAAACATGAATAAGCCTCAACTTAGCGTTGCTAGTGACTGTCTATCCTCTGCCTTACCTTATTGTAGTACTTCGCGGCCTGCATTCACTCAAAAGTATTACTCTAGACTAGAATTGTTCATAAGAGCAAAATTTCAACCAATCCTGACGCCGGACAGACCATTAGCAAAGTAAATCGGCCAATGGGAAAAAGCGAGTAGTCTATAGCGAGAGTCTGTTTTCGAGATAACATAAACTGCACTTCTTTTCTGACAATCCGGTCAATATCAACTGTACCTCCGGTCAATATCATCCGGTCAATATCAACTGTGCCGGACAGACCATTAGCAAAGTAAATCGGCCAATGGGAAAAAGCACTTACGAGAGAGTAGTCTATAGCGAGATTCTATTTTCGAGATAAAATAAACTGCACTTCTTTTCTGACAATCCGGTCAATATCAACTGTACCTCCGGTCAATATCATCCGGTCAATATCAACTGTGCCGGACAGACCATTAGCAAAGCAAATCGGCCAATGGGAAAAAGCACTTACGAGAGAGTAGTCTATAGCGAGATTCTATTTTCGAGATAACATAAACTGCACTTCTTTTCTGACAATCCGGTCGATATCAACTGTACCTCCGGTCAATATCATCCGGTCAATATCAACTGTGCCGGACAGACCATTAGCAAAGTAAATCGGCCAATGGGAAAAAGCACTTACGAGAGAGTAGTCTATAGCGAGATTCTATTTTCGAGATAAAATAAGCTGCTCTTCTTTTCTGACAATCCAATCAATATCAACTGTGCCTGGTGTCTCATTCGAGAAGAGTGCTATTATGGATCAGATGGGTGGTTTGCCGTGCTAGTTGGTATTCTTTTGTTGAGGAAAGCAGCTTGAAAGACCTACCACGACAGGAAAGAAAAGGAAAAAAATGTGCTGCTAAATTTTAAATACCGGTATCTATCGCATACACATGCGCCGTGTTTGCTGCGACTAGGATTGTACATCTTATAGTTTCCGAATAACGTCGACATCTGAGACATGCACACATTTGAACACAGGCTTATCCGCAGAACACAAATTAGTCTTACACAAAGTGGGCACAGCTTCTCATGCTTGCGCTGAGTGATTCTCCGTGCAACGGCATCCTATAGCGCACTCACAAAGCGAAATGCACATTCACTTTCACCCAAGCGACAGACGACTCCCACTGACGCTTTGCACTCGAAAGACTTCTCGCGTTCACGCCACAGAATTCCGCGTCTAAGACACATCATCACGCTTGCAGCCGTACACATCAATAGGCGAACTTTTTGCGTGAGGTAGGTAGGACTTAAACGAAGTTCGCTACGTCCACTTTACTTTAAAACGGGCGTTCGAAAGCAAATGAGGAAACAAAACCGACGACGCTCCTCCCACGTCGTGTGGGATATGCCAATTGGCTGCGGGCGCGGACCAACGCTAAGCCGTCTCCCGCTAAGAATCTTCCCTTTCCGTCGAGGTGCTAATTTTGAACACTCGGGAGCCAGGCGCACCGCTCCGTTCGGCGCACGGTGCTTGTTGCCGGTTCTTTGAAGGCTCACAGCATCTTGAACTGAGCATCCCGAGTTTGCCCGCACTGTTTTAGGTCGTTGCCAGCTCGAAGGGCGGAAGATCAGTGAACTGTTCCTGACAGTGTGTATGAGAGAGAATGCGCGAGCCGGGAGTCACTGTGACGAAGACTTGTTGCCGCTAGGATATTATTCTCTGCGACGCCGAATATTCAGGTGGGGACTCTGATGGTCATGTTTTGCGCTTCTCCGCAGTGTTCTATTCAAGCTGACCGCGACTCTTAGCATCCGTTAAATGGCAAACCTGATATGCTGACGACTTGACGAGATGTTAGGACGGGGAACTATAAGCGTGGTCTTGTGTGTCTCGTAACAATCCATACTGTGCCTCTTAAGACATGCAGATGGTTCGCAGAATTCAAGATGTCTGCCGCTGCCAATGCACTCCCCTGCTGTTGTGTTTGGATTTTGTAGACTTGTAGAGGGCGTTGTTCACGTGTTCGCAGGGCGTGCTGCAAATTGTCGAAGTTTTTATCACCTTCAGCATCGTGGACCGTGTTCTGCGCGCGATTATTTTCTACATCCAGGTGTGACGACCTTATGTTTCGAGGGATCGCATGGACGCGGTTATCGCGTCATGTTATTCAATATTGACGAGGCGTTCCGGCTTACATGACCGCTTCATGTTCTATCGCCATCTTCTAAGTTATCTGACGTGATTTTGGAAGGTACGGAACCCTACTGGTGGCACGCCGTTGTAGCCCATAAATCCTAGCCGGAGACATCCAAAGAGCCCCGAAACGGCTAAAACTACAAAACGCGCGGGCGTGCATCTAGGCCTAACGCTCGTTGTCTTGTAAGCGCCGCTACTCAGCAACTCCGTGTCTATGGCAGGCTTGTAACTATGTGAAGATGAGTCTCCTGTGGACCGTTTAAAACGTAGAGCATGATCTTAATACAAGCTTTGTCGATGACTCGGCGTCTGAGGTTGGAGCGGCGGCTTTGATAGCTTCAGAAACAAGCATCGTCGTCGTCACGGGCATGTTGGCGGGAGATGCTAATTTTGGGGCCGGCGGCCATCTTGAACACATTCTTGTTAGAATGGTCGGCGCTTGTCCACAACACGCGAGCACTGCCTACAAGGCTACGCCGTATTTTTGTCTGAGCGGCGTTTTCCTCCCTGTGCGGCAAATATACACGAATGTGGTCGTCCTTGGGCGTCGCAGACTTGCACAAAATGTTTCATGCTTTCAGCGATAGGTGATCATAGTACTGTCCCTTTCGAATGTTTCCAATCCATCTGCACGCCGGCGCGAGTTATTTGTTATTATTTTTCTTGTGCAAGCTCGCAGTGTATAAACATATGCATGGGGTGAACAGGAAGCGCTTGTGTACGTTTTCGACTTTGTACAATCACCTTCGTATTGCTGAAATAATGCGGCTTAAATGCAACGGTATGATCTTTGACGTGTTTATTTAAAGTTAGACTCAGACTTTTCAGTTTCGTATGAGACATATATGAGGAGCATTGAGGTTCGTATATAATTAAGCTTTGTTGCTAATCAAAAAT
This sequence comes from Rhipicephalus sanguineus, assembly GCF_013339695.2. Lineage (NCBI taxonomy): Eukaryota > Metazoa > Arthropoda > Arachnida > Ixodida > Ixodidae > Rhipicephalus > Rhipicephalus sanguineus. The sequence goes on along the minus strand of NC_051178.1, from coordinate 153,824,272 downwards.
GAAAGAAAGAAATCAATGTCGAAGTTCCGATCCAAAAAGTGATATCCATTAGTGCACAGCGGAGTTAACAACAAGAGTTGGAGTAGGAATAATTTGTATTAATTTTATTCAAAATCTCGTCTTCTTCGCGCTTCGTCAATAGTCCGAGTGTTTCTCTGCGTACATATGTGTTATCAGCTGGAATTACCGCGGTCGTGAATGGCGGATGATACCTAAATAATAAAATGGAAGGAAAATAAATCGTTACGCATATTACACTTCGCAAACCTGGGAATCCTAAAAGGATTCGTTTTTTCTTCCCTCTCCGTTTTGCTCAGTGGTGTGAGACGTTGACTGTGGCGCCGACATGCAGATTTGTAAATAAATTCAGTACAGATGTATGTACACTAATAGTGAATACTATTTATATGGTTGGCTGCTTGGTCTTTCTTTCTTTCTTTCTTTCTTTCTTTCTTTCTTTCTTTCTTTCTTTCTTTCTTTCTTTCTTTCTTTCTTTCTTTCTTTCTTTCTTTCTTTCTTTCTTTCTTTCTTTCTTTCTTTCTTTCTTTCTTTCTTTGTGGTCTTCGCCTGGCGATAGGAAATAAGCCATAACATTAAAAAAGAACAGTGCTGCCTTTTTTTTATCGAATTCTATTATTTTCTGCTCAGAAAATGAACACTGGAATAGTGTCTCTCATTAATAGCCAGCGTGGCATGCAATACGCTGCTTCTGTTTATTCAGAAGCTATTTATACGTGCCGAGAGAGCATGTGAAGGATTAGCGGAAATCGTTATATTTTTTTTACTTAAACAATTATTTAATTAATTAGTCAGTTTCGTTTTTTGTTAAGTTGCTCACTTGGTTAGTTAGTGGCACTCCAACGCTTCATTGACCACCAGCTCATATGCAAACATTCACTGTTTTACGTTATCTTTGCAGAATTGTATAGACCAGGCTTGGCTCCTCGTCCATTATGGGCCCACAACAAATTTCAGGTGAGCAATTAGTTTCATTTTAGGGGCGAAGCTCCTTAAGGCGGCACCCGTTCGTCCCTCGTAGTCGTAGTAGTGCGTAACCAGTCGTAACGCTAGTACCAGATCTTGACCTCCAAGGTGGTGCCAGTGGGAGATTTTTCCTGTGCGTTGTTGAACAATAAAAAATTCGCAGCGTGCGCGTTAACTAAAAGCCGAATTCTTCTGTCTCTCATTCCCCATTATCAGCCATTGGCATGTTCCAGTAGGAAACGTTAGTAGAAGTAGGAGTGTAAGTGTTAGCTAAAAGCCGACTTCTTCTGTCTCATCCCATTAGCAGCCATTGTTTACCTCCAAGGTAGTGCCTGGTGAGATTTCTCCTGTGCGTGATTAAACAATAAAAATTTTGTTCAAAACGCCGTTGATTGATGAAATAAACCAACGAAAGACGCCAGATGTTTTCTAAAAGCAAAACGAAAGAACGCCAGATGTTTCTAAAGCAAAACGAAAAGACGCCAGCTGCTTAACGAAAGACGCCAGATGTTTTCTAAAGCAATGGTTTTCTAAACAATGAAAATTCACAGCGTACATGTAAAATTAAAGTGAGCTGCAAGTTGTCATAACTCATCGAACCTTTAGTATAAACGCGCCCGATCTCACGTCGGTGATGATGTACTGGGCAGAATTCACGGAAGATTCACGGTTTACCGATGAACCTCCGCAGCTTCGCCCACTCATCATCATTCGCTCCGTGGATATGCTGTGATTTTTTTTTTCATCTTTTTTTGTGATTTCAAAGAGGTTGATAAATGGTGATGTACGTTGTCCACCATATGCGGCTTGTCGTGTCCTTGATCCTTGTAGAGGGAGTCAGTCACTTTTGCACACTATTTCGTTGGCGAAAGTAGAACAGTTAATACAAACAGGACGTCGCTATCATATAGCAGTCAAAACAGCGCCTCGAGTATCTTTTAAAGCAATGAACCGCATATAGCCTGCAGAATAAAGTTCTTGCTTAAGAAAATAGTTCGCAATTCTCTATTGATCTAGCCTGTTACCCCCCTTCTTTCCAGCGTCATTTTATCATAGAAGACGCTAAGGCGTACATACACGGACGGAAGAGTAGAGAACAATACTATACCAACTGAAAGGGCGCACTGAGGCGGAAAAGAAAGTCGACACAAGAACTTACCTGCGCATGTGCAGATATGGTAGCGCCACTTGTCAATTCGGCACACGTGCGTAAGGGTCTACGCAAGAGATAACTGTTCGGGCATTTTATTTCCCTTTATGTAAGTTAATCGAAGACTGGCTCGCGCATGTACTTCCACCATTGTCGATCTGCCAGGCCTCAACGATTAAACACCTTTCTTTATTCTTGTGTCTGTACAACGCATGCGCGTTCATCAAATTTTTGCGTGCATTTGCCCTCTCGACGATGTGAAGAAAGATTGCATGGTGTAGCCTCTGATTAATAATAATAATTGTTGGGGTTTTACGTCCCAAAACCACGATATGATTATGAGGGACGCCGTAGTGGAGGGCTCCGGAACTTTCGACCACCTAGGGTTCTTTAACGTGTACCTAAATCTAAGCACACGGGCCTCAAGCATTTTCGCCTCCATCGAAAATGCAGCCGCCGCGGCCGGGATTTGATCCCGCGACTTTCGGGTCAGCAGTCGAGCATCATAACCACCAGACCACCGCGGCGCGGGGGGGGGGGGGGGGGGGTGAGCAGTGACCTAGGCAGAAATTTTTTTGGGGGAGGGGGATGGGGCACCCACTTGATCCGACCTGGGGTCCGAGCAGGTAAGTGTGGTCGAGTGTCATTTTGTGCTCTGTATACCAGTGGCGTAGCCAGGGAAGACCCCGAAATTTTTTCCCCATGGGATACAGAGCACAAAATGACACTCGACCTCACTTATCTGCCCAGACCCTATGTAGGATCAATAAGGTGCCCCCGCCCCCCCCCCCACCCCCACCCCGAAAAATTTTCTGCCTACGCCACTGCTGTATACCATGGCAGAAAAAAAATTCGGGGGGGGGGGCACGGGCACGGGCCCGGTGTGCCCCTCCCCCCTGGTTACGCCACTGGGGGTGAGCCTCCGTTTTACAACCTCTTATGTTCCATTAGTCTTTTATTAATACAGCGGCCCATGTACCTTACGCACGGTATTTTTGTCCAGTCGCTTGTTCTTGAACAGACACAACTGTTGGTTGCTCTTCCCCAGGACCGGAGAGGTGCCTGCTGTTGAGCGACCACGTCTCCAGAAGGGACAGGTCGTCTCCGACAACAGCGCAAGCAACGTACACGTCCTCCCGGCACGGAGATCGGCCCTTAGAATACAACTCTTCGGCGTCGCTATGCGAACAGCTGGCTACGAGGTCCCACGGTGGATCAGCGCAGGAATTCGCCCGTCTTACGCCAAGCAACCTGGCTCGCTACCAGTTGTATTTGTCCAGGACAGAAGACAGTGCCTCGTCCATCGAGGAGGTGGTGCGAACGAGATCAGGCCGGACGCTTCGCATGAGACCGACGAGGTGGGTTCGATATATACAGGGTGTTTCAGCTCACTTGCGCCGAGTATATCTTTTAATTTCGCTCACTCTGAAGAGCTTTAAAGCTGAAAAAAATATTAAACAGGGCAGTTATGTTAGCATAGCTGAAATAATCCTACGTTGCTGATCAAGCCTTACAACTTTTCTATTGAATATTTCTCGTTAGAGTTATAATAAAGGTTCATTAATCAATGCCTGTTAATTACCCAGCTTGACGCATTGGCAGTTATGTTAACATATATGAAGTATTCCGACGTTTCAGAACAAGTGCTACAACTTTTGTATTGAAGATCTTTCGCTAGAGTTACTTATTAAAAAGTTAATTAAGCAATCTTTGTCAATTACCCAGCTTGGCGGATTGGAAAAAAAATGTCCTGACGTGCTGCATATGGTTCAGAACAATACTGGGCCCAGGCCCCTAGCCAGGAATTTTTTTCGGGCGGGGGGGGGGGGGGGGGGGGGGGGAAGCACGTGCTGAAGGTCTTGACTATTTGAGAAAATCACCTATTTTCATTGTTTTTTTTTTCGCTAAAACACCCCCTTCATTAAAAATTTTGGGGAAAGGGGAGCGCCCCCCCCCCCCTTCCGACTACGGGCCTGACTGGGCTAATTCGACAAGCGTAGCGCATATGTTTTTCTAAAGTTATTATTACAAGGTGCAAGTTAGCTGATACACCCTTCATATATGCATGTATTTTAGCCGTAATATGTGTGCCAAAACCTGTAAAGCTAAGTTGCAGAAAATGAAGAAGAAGCACTTGCGGACGAAGGCAATTGACCCAGCGCTGTGTTGTCGTCTTTGCCATCGTCCTTGTTCCATGTGCGCTGTTTTCTTTATCCGATGTTGCACCAACGAACCCACATTGGTACTCTTCTGTAGAGCTAAAGCTTTGGCTTGTATCAAGATAGCTACATCGTGTTGCCTTACAGCTGCTTTTTGTGAAACGTCCTCACTGTTACGAATACAAAAATTTGTCATTAGACGTCCCCGATTTAAAGGACTTATATAACTTCAACAAAATTTATTCAAGGCAGAAGTGGACCGGAAGATGAAGGTCTGAAAAATGAGAAGGTCGGATAAGTCAAGTCTCATGCAATGCATCCACCGTATCGATAAGGGGACTTCTCTTCATCAAGGCCGCAGTTGTTACCATGACCAAGTTGCCTTGACGAACACAAGTTTTCTATTCGACTTTAATATAACGTCAGCTAGTAAAAAAATTCTGACTTTTTTTGGTGTTGAAGACTTACCACTAAATTATTCCACAATTTCTCCCATGTTTTACAATAGTACCTGACGTCAAATAATTGGGCGTGGTCTCAATCTGTGGCTAAAGTGGTTGCGTGGGCGAGTTGGTATGACATACTTCACATAAAAACAGCGCAAAAAGACAAGAGGACCAGTAAAGAAGGACACAGCCGACTCTGTCCTTCTTTTGCTGCTCATCCGTCTTTTTGCGCTGTTCTTATGTGAACTCAATCTGTGTTTGTTTGGTTGAATATTCACAGTAAGATAATAATCTTATTCATTGTCGGGTTAGTTGTTTCGTACTTTACAGCGAGGGAAGACCGCTGATCGCGAATTCTACGGTGATGCCAGATAAAACGTGCAAAACGTTATCTTATTTCCGGTTTTGCCGTAGCTTTTCAGCGGCGTCACAGAACGTGTCCTTCGTGTTTCGGGGCACCGTTACGGAGCTATATGCAGTTACTCGTTTGAAGCGTATACACGTACAGATGCGTACACTGTTACACAGTACCAGCTACATATGGGGCAGCATCGACTGCACGTTTCCGCCCTTGTCTTCTTCTCTCTTCTTTCGTTCATGTCTGTAATCCATATGAATAACAGTAATATCAGGGGCGGTGAAAAATCCTTGGAACACGGGATGTCGCTGGAGCCAATAACGTTTCGACAGGCGGTCTTGCCTTCTTCAAGGTTGCAACTAAAGGGTTTTACGTACCGCAACCACGTCACGATTTATGAGGCACGCCGTATAGTGGAGGGCTTTAACGTGCACAGTCATCGCACAGTACACGCGCCTCTATCATTTCGCCTCCATCGAAATGCGACCGCCGCGGCAGGCATCGAAACCGCGACTTTCGGGTCAGTATAGCATAACCACTGTACCATCGGGGTGGACTGCATGTATCCATATCAAGACGCACACCTTGAAAGCCGGCCTAGTTTGGCAAAAAAAAAAAAAAAGAGCAGAGTACGCCCACGAGACTTGCAAGGCGGCGGGCACACGCCTGTTAGCCGCATCCAGGCACCACTTTGTTTCGGGGCAGGCGTTCACGCGTCGCACGCGAGTCCATGGCACGTGCGCGCCTCGACCGCGGTTCGGTCGAGCGCTCCGCGGGAGGCGTGAAACCCGATACGTACGCGCGCGCTGCTGCAAGCTCGGCGACGGCGAGCGCGACTCTACGCTCGAGTCCGGACTGCGCGTTACATTCACCCGTCGTGCGCCCGTGTGCGCAAGCGCTCGTAGTCTGGTGCTCCTTTACGCCTATACATAGTGACACAGTCTTGTATTTCTGTCTATTATATATACGCCATGAGGACCCTCCTTCACGAACGCGTGCTCACATATGGTTTTGATAAATTGTTCTGAACGTATTTGTATCTATCCGTTGCAACCTGAGGATATTACTGGCAAGATTTCGTTGTACGCACACGCGCGCGTTTATGTTTGTGTGTATGTGCGTGTGTGTGCGTGTGTGCGCTTTTTCTTATGTTACCTCCAGCAGCATACCAAACTCTTTTTAATTAAAAAAAAAACAGAAATGTATGTGTAAGCGACAATGCCCTATCGCTGCTCACTTAAGAACACATATTACCATGACGGCTGCGTACTAAGAGGTTATCAAGAGGGTATTCGGCTCATTTCAATTTTGTATAGTTGCTGTGTGCTGTAAGAATGTCTTACTTTAACGAAATCATACAGTGTTTGCGCTTGCGCTGTTTCTATGCGTCTTCTTGTGTGGCGTTCCTTTCTTCGCGTTCACGCAGTGATTGCGCTGTAGTAATATCATTAACCAACTGTAGCCCGTCGAGACGTTCTTCTTGAGTATTTCGTATGTGTGCACAATGGCAAGTGTCTGTAGCGATCAACGCCGCGCAGATGCCGCCTGCAGGAGCGCCCTCGTAAGAAGCGTCACGTGCTGCAGAGTATGGCCCGGCCCTTGAAGAAGTGGCTCATCCGTCACCGGGACAAGCCGTACCCGAGCAAGGCCGAGAAGCTGGCGCTGGCGCTCGGCTCGCACATGACTCTTGAACAGGTCTCCAACTGGTTCGCCAACGCGCGCCGAAGGCTCAAGAACACGGTGCGTATGTACGCGATTTGCACCGACGTCATCGTGGCCGCCATATTAGGGTACTAGTACGTTGAAAAGTCGCGTAAATGAGAAACCTGAGAAGTCGCGTAAATGAGGTGCGTATCGGGGCACTCCAGCGCAACGCGCGGCGCGCCTGCATATACGAAGTGGCGCGCATGTTGGCGAAGCTCATGGCTATAGGCTAGCACTCTGCTCATGATGCCCGCCATCCATGCTGACGCTGCGCGTCAGTTTCTAATAACGATGCCCGTCTCTTGTGTGAACTTGACAAAAAATCACACCATCTCCCGCTAAAGAGGACCATGAGGCGATGCGAAGCAGCGTTTCAGCATGTCGAGCCCACGTGTCAGAGGGGGAGTGGAGAGGGTGAATGGGAGAAGGAAGTGGAGAGGGGGAAATGGGAGAGTGGAGTGGAAAGGGGGAGCTCAGAGGGGAGTGGAGAGTAGGTGTGTGGAGAGGGTTTGCGCAATAAGGGTGGTCACGCCGCAGACCACCGGTTTGAGCTCCACAACAAGATGCTTCGCATCTAAAACAAAGATCCGCAACAAAATGACGCTGGGCTAACATTATGGTATTCTGCTGATCAATTTCATTCTTCGGTTTCAAGGAAAAACTGCTTCAGCGCAAAAGACCCCTAAACAGCGTCTGAAAATACCAGAACGAGCACGTTATTCTCTCCTGGCGGTTTCTTGTCTTTTCGGCACAATTCGTGACGCCAGCAGTCTTCACGTGACGTCATGAGGAAATAACCTCTCATTTGGCCATATACATGGGATATCACTTCGGTATTGTCTCCTACCGTACTTTGCCATGCAATCGCTCGCCCGTTCTGCGTTGTCTTGCGTGAGTATCGTGCGCGACAAACCGATTTCAATTCGCTTTAAACGTTTACGACTGCGCAAGTGGAGATCACAGCATGCAACCGAGATGCCCGAAATCCTGATAGTCTCGACGCTTAGTGCTGACGTTGTCCACGTGTTTTATGAAGGCGAGAAAGAAACCACTCTCTCGTCTTCGAACCCGGAGTGGTTTAGGGGCCCTTTAATGTTCCTGCTCACTTGCTGATCGACTGGAATATTACAAGATTAATCTCTAGAGAGAACTTTATTTGTTCTACATTAACTACATGCACACGCACTGAATTAATTCTCATTTATTCATTTTTTTTGGAACTTACCTGTCGCTTGAACCCCAAGCAAGATGAAAGAAATGTGCTCTTGTTACTATACTATGTTTCTACTTATTCAAGATGATAGCATATATATATATATATATATATATATATATATATATATATATATATATATATTTTAATGATGAAAAATTCACAGTTTCGCCGCGAAGACGAAGCAATGAATGCGATAGCAACAAGAAAAATGGAACGTTACACTAGGAACGTTATACTAGGTAAGGCTATAACAGCTAACTCCTTTATGATGCGATCTGGCGTAACTACAAAACTCTGGCCTTTGGGAATACGGCCGCTTCAGCGAGGGAAGCGGGTTTCGTGCTGTCTGTCTCTTCAACTCGAGGGGGTGAGAGCACAGCACATACAAGGATGAGCCGTCTACTTATCTCAGTAGAGATAGAGCGCCACCGTGCCCTTTTGATCAAACTTCGCAGTTGCTGCCCGAGCGACGCAGCCCCCCCCCCCCCCCGGCTTTTCATATCTGCTTGAGCCGCGCCCATCTGCAGCATTCGCCCGCACTTAGAACGTACGACGCACGGGGCGATGTTATCGATTTGGACTTTATATGCAACATGACGGTGACGGCAAAAATGCGCCTCGAGTGTCCATATAAATGTGCCAAAAAGAGTGCTATCTCAATAAATGTAGCTCTTCCGGTTTTTCAACGCTCACTCTTCGTGGATTGCAGGCATAGGCGTGCGCACAGGGGGGGCAAGGGGGGCGGCCGCCCCCCCTAATCACCTAAGAGGGGGGGTGCAAAATCCGCCCCGTACATTGACCCTTCTCACCTAAAAGGGGGGGGGGCGCAAAATCTGCCCAATACATTGACTTAGCAGGGTGGGGGGGGCGCTGCGATGAACCTTTGCCCCCCCCCCCCCCGCCCCCCTGATGGGGAACCCTGCGCACGCCTATGATTGCAGGACGATCGTGTTCTTATTAGGAAATGACGTTGTAGTGGCTTAATTTTTAAAGCGCTGTCACTGTAAAAGGGGTTTCTGTGCTATTGTTGAAAGGTAAGCTGCTAACACATGTTCAATTATGTTTCTATTCAGTGTTTCTATGACTACAGCTGTATTTTCTTTCCTCCTCATGTTGCACACTGTCCTGTGCACAGGTGTACGTTCCAGGTATGAACTGGGGTGACCGCATTCGGCAGTATAACAACTTCATTTCGGGCAACACCGAGCCGCTGAGCATCAGTTCTGACGACAGCATCTGGGACAGTGACTGCGAGCAGCGCGGAGGAGACGGTGACGACGGTCTTGTCGAGGAGCGGAACAGCAGTCCGCTTCAAGGTACATTAAGTGCCCTCGTGATGTTTTTGCGGTATCAATGCCATCTGCTTTCGTGGGAACTCTCAATAAGCCTTTTCTTTTACGTCCTTTCAGAACAGGGTTCATGGTTAACCATGTATTCGAGTTTGATTGCTTGAGCTTCGAAGTTTATTAGAATAAGTCCCGCAGGTCCCACGCACTGTGAGAATCGACATTAAGCGAAACAGTCAGGGAAGAACTGCCTATGCCTCATTGTTTGGATTTGAGCCAAGAAAAAGGCCGATACATATACAGCGTTTTTGCCGGCGTTTTCTGACGTTGCGTCCCTCGGCGTCGTCGCATCAACGCCGCCAGAGAGGGCAGCAAATCATATGAGGAGCGCTAAGGCCAGCCTCAGCTCAGCAGGGGCGTAGCCAAAGGGGGGGGGGGGGTTGGGTGGTTCAATCCCCCCCCCCGGAATTTTTCAATTTTGCTTGCGCACATATACACGCACACATACAAACGCACGCACGAACATACATACATAAAATATGGTTAACCCCCCCCCCCCCGAAAAAAAATTCTGGCTACGCCTATGCACTTGACAAATGATTTTTTTGCATTCTGTTGTTGCCACAGCACTAACACAACGCTTAATGATGAATAAGCTCCATTCCGCACCGTATTATAAAAGTTAAGTAGACTTCAAGTGCCCTGTGTGGAAACTCGGCGCAAAAAACTACAGCGCGTAGCAGACGCCCCTCGCTTTCCGCGCGCTTCCCGAGCGCGGAAAGCCCACGGGTCCTAGAGTGACTCTAACGGGTCCTAAGGTCCCTATGGACTTTAACGGGTCCGGCGCAGCAGCGGCGCGGTGCGGGAGTTCACCGCAAAAGGCCCACGCGGGAGCCGGCGCTTTGGACACTCCCCCTATTCTAGGTCACTCTACCCGAGATACCCGAGATGCGGCGCGGCCGCTTCGTTCGTTCTTTAATTCGTTCCACTTCCCTCTTCTAGTACACTGTAGTTTTAGGAATAAGTAGCAAGGACAGCGTTGAAATTAGCAAGGGGCTGAGACAGGGATGTCCTTTGTCCCCGCTGTTATTCATGCTGTACATGGTGAGGATGGAAAAAGCGCTAGAAGGTAGCAACATTGGATTTAATTTGTCACACAAGCAGGTCGGCACGATGGTTGAGCAGAAGCTTCCAGGTCTATTTTATGCTGATGATATTGTCTTATTTGCGGACAGTCAAGATGATATACAGCGACTGGCAGATATATGCGGAAGGGAATGTGGGGCTCTAGGACTAGGATTTAGTGCAACAAAATGTGGATTGATGGTATTCAATGATCACGAAGACCATGTGGTCTTTATACAGGGCCAAAAAATACCGAGGGTAAGCGAGTACAAGTACCTCGGAGTATGGGTAAATGAGGGGGATAGATATATGGAGGTACAAGAGAAAGCATCGGTAGCAAAGGGAAAGAGGAATGCTGCAATTATGAAGCACAGAGCTTTATGGGGATTACAATAGGTACGAGGTGCTTCGAGGGCTGTGGAAGGGTGTGATGGTCCCGGGGCTTACATTGGGAACTCAGTAGTGTGCATGAAGTCAGAGGTACAATCAGGAATGGATGTAAATCAAAGGACGGTGGGCCGCCTCGCGTTGGGCGCTCACGGGAAGACGACAATGAGGCTGTAAAGGGTGATATGGGATGGACAGGCTTTGAAGTGAGGGAAGCTCAGAGCAAAATGAGATTCGAAGAGAGGCTGAGGAAAATGAAGAACAGTAGATGGGCTGAGAAGGTTTTCAGGTATTTGTATAGAAAAAGCGTTGACACGCAGTGGAGAAAAAGAACTAGGAGGCTCACCAGTAAATATACGGCTAGCAGTGCGGGCGATATGGCAACAAGCATTAAGCGGAAGGTCAGAGAGGCGGAGAGGACTTATTGGATGGCAGCGATGGAAAAGAAGCCGGCTCTGAGTAACTACCGAAAGGGAAGAAAACGAAATAAGGAGGGAAAGGTTTTATGATAATCAAGGGAAGCGCTTTACTGTTTGAAGCAAGGTCGGGCTGCCTTAGAACGCGTAGTTATAAAGCGAGATTCAGTAACGAAGAAGAACAATGTACATGCTGCGGGGGAACTAAGGAAACGATGGAACATGTACTGATTGAATGTGGCGATATTCACCCAGGTATACGTGTGGGCACGAGTCTAAATGAAGCCTTGGGTTTTAGGTATTAGGTATTAGGCCAACATGAAACAAGGAAGCTTTTTTTTTATTGCGATAGCAATTATATGGACAGTCTCGGCTGGATTTTGCCGTCGCCGTCGCCGTCGCCGCCGTCATGCACCGTATATGTATAAGTATGTATATATATATAAAGGCCCCACAGAAAAATAACTCAGAAGAATGCTTCCGAAGCGCGGAATCGAACCAGGGACCTCTTGCTCCACACCGAGCGGCGCTATCCACTACGCCACGAAACGCAGATCCTCCACGTAGCTAACGGCGAGCGTTATATACACACCATTTAGCGCTGGACGGACTCGGAGACAGCAGGCGATAATAAGCGTTTCTTCATTACCAGCGAGGTGGCGCTAGGAGCCCGACGGCCGCATTTAAAAGTCGTCGGCGAGCTCGCTCGTTTCTTCTTATATTTGCGCATGGGAGAAGCTTGCCCTTCCGCTGTCTGCTCGCGCGGTTTTCTCGTGGCGAGGGGTAGAGGAATGTTTCGCGCTTTCACCGTGATGTCCGCGCTCATGTTACGGCGCGTACGAATGTCACTCGAGCTCAGGGACGCCGCTAAACGAACAGAAGATGAGCGCGAACTATCAAGTGTCACAGCTCGACACTTGAAGCACGCTAGTTTCCTTCGCTGCTTCGGCCGCCTTTGCAACAGAAGCGCTGTTCAAACTGAGAGTATCCATTGGCGAGCCTCACTTCGTATAGCATTAGTTCCTTGCTATCGCATTCATTGCTTCGCCCTTGCGGCGAAACTGTGACTTTTTTTTTTCTCTTCGAGCCTGGTGGCAGACATGTCACCGCCCCGTTTTAAAGGGGACGCTCATAGCATCCATCCATCCATCCAAGTAGAGTTACTGTATATGCTACCTTTAGGTAGCAGAGTTGCGCATCTGTCTTCCAAAGCCGCTAGCAACCATGCATTGCGGAGGAGCGGAGGAGCTGACGCTCGGGCCAATTTTTGTATTTCTCGACGCCGCCGCTGCAGCGAATTGAATTAACACTCGTCATCGACAGCCAATGTTTATCGCCGGTCTTCGACACGCCAGACAGGTTAATCGGCGAGACGGTAGGCATGTCGCCTGCAAAAACGAAGTGCGACTTCACCGCATAGTTGTAGTTGCTAGCCGGACCTATGCGCTACTCTGCTACCTAACGGTAGCATATACAGTGACTCTAGCGCCAAGTAGAGTTGCTGTATATGCTACCTTTAGGTAGCAGAGTTGCGCTATGGTCACCATAGTTGCGCATAGGTCCGGCTAGCAACCACAGCTATGCGGTGAAGTAGCACTCCGTTTGTGCAGGTGACATGCCTATCGTGTCGGCAATTAACATGTCCGGCGTGTCGAAGACCGGCGATAAACATTGATTATCGATGACTAGTGTTAATTCAGCTCGCTACAGCGGCGGCGTCCAAAAATACAAAAATTGGCCCGAGCGTCAGCTTCTCCGCAATGCATGGTTGCTAGCGGCGTTTGGAAGACAGATGCGCAACTCTGCCACCTAAAGGTAGCATATACAGTAACTCTAGCGCCAAGTAGAGTTACTGTTAAGGTAGCATATACAGTGACTCTAGCGCCAAGTAGAGTCACTGTATATGCTACCTTTATACAGTGACTCTAGAACTCTAGCGCCAAGTAGAATCACTGGAAAAATTTCAGAGTACCGCAAAGGTAGGCTGCACGCGGGCAACATTGAGCGGTGGCGGCCATTTCCCTTCCGGACCGTCCGGCGCGTTGGTAGCGTGTGTTGAGAAGTGACCGATCTTTTCGCCTCGATGCCGTGTTACGCTCGGCGTAACTGTAATATGTGTGTCTGTGTTTCTTCAAAAGGATATCAGAAGTGATTACGAGTCATCGACAGTCATGAATCGACTGCGCGGTAAGCGGTGTAGCTAATGAAACGTGCGGCGAATGTTGCCATGTGCTCGCGAACTCTCTTCGTGGCTTCATAGGTCTCTTTTCAGCTTTGCAGTCGGTGTTCAGGTTCACATCATAGCGCATTCGAGAACATTATCGAACGAGAACATTCAGCATTGCGCCCTTCGACCGATCGCTGACGCATACCTTACTTGCGCACAGTGGCGCACCGACGGGGGGGGGGGGGGGGTTTCGGGGGTTGTAACCCCCCCTGAGGCCGACCACACCCCCCCCCCCCCCCCCCCCGTAATGCCCCGCTGTCCTTCTCACCGGGAGTCCAAAGTTCATATCCAGAGGTGTCCTGAGGTCGACTTTTCCTAACTGGCTCTAGAAATGTGTTGTATTCACTCATCTACTCCTAAATTGAAAAAAAAAAAACGCAAACCGCATGCTCTATGGTTCTGCGTTCCTAAATTTCCAGGGAAGCAGCTTTCCAATAATAATATCTGGGGTTAACGACCCAAAACCACGATATGATTATGATGATTATGAGGGACGCCGTAGTGGAGGGCTCCTGAAATTTTGAACCCCTGGGGTTCTTTAACGTGCACCTAAATCTAAGTACACGGGCCTCAATCATATTTTCGCCTCCATCGAAAATGCAGCCGCCGCGGCCGGGATTCGATCCCGCGACCTTCGGGTCAGCAGTCGAGCGCCATAACTTATCACTAGACCACCGCGGCGGGGCGCAGCTTTCCAAAAAAAAAAAAAAAAAATATGCTTCACGGGTTGTCATTCTGGCCCCTTTTTTATTTTCTTGCCCCTTTGATTACTGCAATAGAGCATGCCACGGCAAATATAAGAATGGAACACATCGAGGGACGAGCTCTCATTTCACTCCAGCCGCAACCAAAAATATTTCTCAGATACGTCTAAACGACTGTTTTCCGATCGTCAAGAGATCCTACGTCATAATTTTTCTCTCTCATATAAATTTCATTGAACGAGAATTCAATTCGCCCTTGAAACATAAGACTCTCGGCCGTGTTTGGATGTTCCCGTAGCCTGAAAATAAAACGCTGCAAAAACACCTACACAAGTCGATATCTTCGGTTTTCTTCAGACCCCCCAAAAATGCGGAATATATTAGTCTTAGACATTAATGCGAAGAGCCGGAACATACTGCAGCGCACAACGTGAAAAAACAAAAGAAAAGCAGATGATATATTCAAGAAACTCACCAAGAACAGCTACGGAAAGTCTTTTATTCAGAAAGTAGTTCACTATCAAAAACACGACGCAAGCTGATAAATCCAGCACCCCCCCCCCCCCCGCTTTTTCCAATCAGCACCACCACAGAAATGCATCAGTCTCTACTATCCGAGTAATGATCGAAACCATCGCTCGCAACGACCGGCCGCCGAAAGAGAAAATTCAAGACACCAGCTGAACCGAGAACCTGAAAGAAAGACGGGAACGACGTCCCCAATTTTGCAAGAGATCGCAACCCCATAGCCGAAGATTCCGAGGACGAGGACAGCCGAATCAGTTTTCCTTAAACTACAGTTTTCGCAGTTGAAACCAACTACCGGAAATGAATCTTGACATATGTTAACGACCCAAACAACGTGAACCGCGCTCAATGCAACCTACCCCTTGTGTACAGCACACAAAAAAAGAAAGAAAAAAGAGAGAGAGAGAGAGGCATCTGCGTACCCACTTCGACGCGTCCGTCTAAAAAGCTCCCCACCCCCTTCACTGTTCAACTCATGCCTTCCGGTCAAGCCCTTGCACTGCTCTGTTCTTTTGCCGACAAGCACCGCCGCCGCCAGAAGCACCCTTCCATACCCGCCGAACAAGAAAAGAAGCCCTTTTCATGTGCTTCCCTTCCTCAAACTCCGAAGAGGGAACCGCATGGTTTCTGAAACGCGGGACAAAGCTCAATCAAATTTTAAAGATAAGAAGGCGTCGGCGGCATCTGATCCATCCGCCAAGCTTCGACGCACGTGTTTTCTATTTTCTTCGGGGCTGCTGGTGAATGGTACCGTCTGTCGCTTAATGGCTGCAACGGAGTGGTCGCGCACTTTTTTCTTAACCTCGTTGACAGCGGACGAACGAGACGTGTTAGTGCGGCGAGAAGAAAGGCCACCTCGCAAGCGGCTCGTTCATCAAAGCGACCGCGAACCCACGGAGGCTGCGTAGCACGAGCACACGACGAGTTTAAGCACATTGAGTGGTTCCTGCATTTCTGAGCAACCCTTGGAGCAACTAGTGTGTGCGTCGCCAGCCATTGTCGCAGCATCGCACGCACACAGTGACTCTAAGCATGCCATGCGTAGTCCGGCCGTTGCAAAGATGGGAGGAGCAAGAAGCCGTGGCAGAAGGAGTAAATGTTTTTAACGACGTCTGGTAAGAAAAAAAGAACCTTGGGAAAGTGCGGAGGTCTGTTGGGACGGCACGTTTCCTTTTCTTTTTCTCAGTAAACGTCTCTCGCCCATTCTTTTTACCACTTCTTTTTTGCATGTACATCGGACGGAAACTACAAGGTTTGATGTGCACACATGCGTGCACGTTCAGTTTGCTTGCTAGAACTTGTGGCCGTGTTTGCTGCGTGAATCTGCGTTGGCAATGACCTACCTCGCCGAAGCCCTCTCTCGATGCGCCAGTCGAACGAGGCTATGGTCGAAAACATCCTCACCTACTACCCCAAAAGGATTTCGTGTTCATATTCAAGCGAAGCAGCAACAACACCGGAATGCCCGATTACGTCCATAGAGGAGCCGGTAACTCAGCAGATATCGTCGTCTCATGCGTTCATTGACCAGTCAATTTTAGGGGCGAAGGCGGCACCCGTTCGTCCCTCGTAGTCGTAGTCGTAGTAGTCGTAGTGCGCAACCAGTCTTACGCTGTGACCTCCAAGGTGGTGCCGGTGGGAGATTTTTCCTGTGCGTTGTTGAACAATAAAAAATTCGCAGCGTGCGCGTTAACTAAAAGCCGAATTCTTCTGTCTCTCATTCCCCATTAGCAGCCATTGGCATGTTCCAGTAGGAAACGTTAGTAGAAGTAGAAGTGTAAGTGTTAGCTAAAAGCCGACTTCTTCTGTCTCTCATTCCCATTAGCAGCCATTGTTTACCTCCAAGGTAGTGCCTAGTGAGATTTCTCCTGTGCGTGATTAAACAATAAAAATTTTGTTCAAAACGCCGTTGATTGATGAAATAAACCAACGAAAGACGCCAGATGTTTTGTAAAAGCAAAACGAAAGAACGCCAGATGTTTCTAAAGCAAAACGAAAAGACGCCAGCTGCTTAACGAAAGACGCCAGATGTTTTCTAAAGCAATGGTTTTCTAAACAATGAAAATTCACAGCGTACAAGTAAAATTAAAGTGAGCTGCAAGTCGTCATAACCCATCGAACCTTTAGTATAAACGCGCACTATCTCACGTCGGTGATGATGTACTGGGCAGAATTCATGGAAGATTCACGGTTTACCGATGAACCTCCGCAGCTTCGCCCACTCATCATCATTCACTTGGATATGCTGTGATTTTTTACTAAGGATGGTCCAGCCGCCGAACCTATATGCACCGGAGTGACCTGGGAATCTACGCTGGAAAGTCAGTAAGTGTGGTTATAATGCAGTTTATCCGTGAGCTGAGAATTGTACTGTACGTGTGCTGCATTGAACTGTACATGCTATTTATAACCAATACTATGTAGTTTTTAAGTAATATTTATAGTGCGCTTTGAAATTTATAGTTTGGCGAGACCCCA